>NW_028324300.1:25112685-25300185 GCF_058129835.1 Hydra viridissima | reverse complement strand
TTTGATTTAACTATGCTGGCACATAATGCTTACAATTAATTCATATCTAAACTACTTTAATTGAACTTAGTATATTAAAAAAGATTAAAAACTTGTAAAAAAATAAAAATTACTTAAAGTAAAACTTAACTTAAATGTAACTTAAGCTTATGGTAATTACACTGAAAATCAGAGTACTTTCTTGGTCACCCTGCAATCTTCATGCAAAGTGCTTATATTTTCAATAATTAAGTTACTTTAGCTTATGAGTTTTTTGACTTCTCAAAAAGAGTTTGTCCGTATTTTTTCTTATTAAGGCTTGATCAAAATTTTAAGATGAAGCACCTGGAAATTTCATGTTAAGACAAATAAATTTTAATTTTTTCAAACTTTTAAATTGGTGACTAGTTGAAGACTTTAATGGTAAAAAAAACAAGAATAACACTGCACAACAAATTATTTTAAGAGTTTTGCTTCCTGAAAAGTTTTAGGTGATTTTGACAGGTACCTATAGGGTATGCACAAATATAGTTTTGCTTTACCACATCAAGTAGGAATTCTTAGAAATAGACAGATGGTTGCCTATTTAATCACATTTATGTTCCTTATGAGCCTTTAAGTTTAACAGAATTAAAAATGTTTTGCTCTTGATTTTCTTTTGTATTCAACCTCTGGTGCATCATGTTGCAGTGTGCAACAGTAGTTAGTAAGGATTGATGGATTCCAATTGCCTTGGTATCATTTCTCCATTGTAGCAATATCCTGGTAAATCTCCTCACCTTGTTTGTCACTGAAAGCACCAAGATTTACAGAGAAGAAGTCTAAGTGTTAGTGAAGTGTATGAATCTTGAGTGACATTGTTGTACTTCATTTTCTGGTAAGCGGCAAGAGGTTTGTCTACAACTTTAACATAGTTTTGCCCTCTGTAATTGCCCAGAATATTGTCAACAAAATCATAAAAAGCTTTATAGGCATTTTTTTCCAGACCAACTAACAGCTTACCAAACTGCTTGTCACTCACAACATGTTTGATCTGGGGACCAACAAAAATCCCTTCTTTGATCTTCGCATCACTTATACTTGAAAACATTTATCTTAAATAGCAAAAACATTCACCTTCCCTCTTCAGAGCTTTCGCAAAATTCTTCATGAATCCAGGTTTTATGTGTAGTTTTGAGGCAAAAATTTCTTTGCCAGTTCAACATTTGGTTCATGTATAACATTTTTCTTTCCTGGAACTAACTTTTTGTGGAGTGTCCAGCTCTGTTGACAATAATGTGACTCTTTGGCATGGCTGTCCCATTTATAGATGAAATAACAGTACTTGATATAGCCAAGCTGCAGTCCCAGTAACAGAGCAACAACTTCCAGATTTCCCCAGATATACAGTTGTACATGCTACAGTGGATGTGGTTGAGCAACAGTTCCATATTCTCATTTACTTCCTTCATGTGTGCTGTGCAGCCAATAGATACTGACAGATTAAAATTGCCATTGTGTAGCAGAACAGCTTTCAGGCTTAGCATTCACAAATCTTCCGAATTCTGATAATGACCCAAGGCCAATAGCAAACCTTCAATGTTACAACAGAAATAGAGACTGTCAACTTGTGCAAAAATTTGGTGATATCATCATGTCAATTTTTGTACCTGGTGACAGCAGACACCATTTCTGTAGCCTGAAACCTAGCAAAATGAAGAGAAATGTTAAAGATTGGGATTGATTTCTGTTTTTATTTTCAAAACAATAAGATAATAGCAGGGATAAGGTAGCTCAAAATTTTGGATTTACAAATTCCGCTACACTAGAGTCACTTAAACTTTTATCAGGTTTTTACCATTTTCATTTTATACCATCTACCTTGACAACAGATAATCAAAGTTGGTAAGAAATTTAAAATATAAATTCGGCAACAGATAAATTTCTAACTTTTTTCAGACCTAACTGTGTTTTCACATGAATTTCTCCCTAAATATCAAACACTAAGTTAATCATTAAATGTTATTTGCAAAAAATGAGACTATTAAGGTTAGTGTCATTAATAATGGAAGAAACTGCTTTCTCAATTACAAATTCTTTTATTTATATTTCTTTATATTGCAGTAGAACATACTAAATTTGATTATAAATACTGAATGTCTTGGGTATATTGGGTGTCATAGGTATCTTGGATGTTTTTCGTTGTTGGTTGAAACAGATTGCATTGTTGTTGGCATCTTTCCCCATGACAGTGCCATCATTAGGCAGTTGGAGGCCTTTGAGGAAGACTAAGTCTTAACCAACTATGTTAAGAAAAATCTCATCCTGTAGTGTTAGTTTTTGACCCCTTATACCACTTTTGTTAGAATCTGTCACCTCTTTTGTAGTTGCCATTTGATACTGTCCCAGAAGTTCTACATAATTAATATATTTTAACTTTGTAACATTTTACAACATTGATGACATCCTGTACTATGATATTGCATTATTGCAGTATCTCACACCATCTATGTTAGGCACCAGTTACATCTTGGGCTGTAGGTCATTTTTACTATGTTAAAAAATTGAAACTAAAACTATTGCCTGGCAATTTTTATTGTACTAAACAGGGTGCAAATTTGCCAACTCAATGTGTAAATAGAGTCAAAAGGTCAACATAGACAGGTGATGACAATAAAGCAATACTTTTTATAAAGTAAAATTATCAAGTATATCATGATAACCACTGACTCGCTTTTGCTTTCACTCTCAGTGAGATGCTTGGATAAAAATTTAAGCAAAAATTAAAACAGTGTGTGATACATATAAAACTCTTAAACAGTGTGTGATATGTAAATTTTGTTGTGATATTCATGATCAGTACTTAACACGTTGACCGCTGTGTCAGCCACCGGTGGCCGACACTGGGTTATTCCAATTGAGCCGCATCCGCCACCAGTGGCCGACACGACATATCTGCCCCCGAAGGGCAGAATGACAAGCTAAAGTTATCACTTCAGAAATATCTCAAAACAAATGAAGTATCACTTCAAAAATATTTCAAAACAAATGAAATACTTTTATTTTGACCTATTCTATTTAAATTAAACCTAAAACGTGAAAATAATTTTTAGACATTTTATGAAAATCCTATTGGCAGTCAACATGTTAAAAATCTATAATAAACACTTAACAGTGTTCAAGAAGCAAAACTTTTGTTGTGCGGTGTAACAGAGTTAACTTTAGTTCTGCCCTTTTTTCTTAAATAGCATTAGGATAATACCATAGGTAATTTTGTTTTTGTCATATTTTACTGTAGCTATTAGATAAACAATAAATGTAATGAATATGGAGAAGCATAAAACTGGAAAAAACTCTTCGCATTCAATACAACAAAACTGGATTTTCAAGGTAATAACAATTTGTTAAATTTAAAGATCTTTTTTGTGAGAATCAAGAGAAAACATTGTAGTGAGCAAATTTGAAAGTAGAATATAGTTCAATAGACATGTTATTATCAATAAAAATTATGTAGCAAATACTTAAAGAGAAAAATAATAACGGCAGTGTTATTAATGTTTTTAGTATATTATTTATTTAAATTTTATTTAGTTATTTAGTTATTAGACTGGGTGAGATAAATGACAGTTGTTAAAGTAATTTTTAGTTAACTAAAAACTTATTTTAATTTCTTTTTTTTTTTTTACCCAACATAAAGATTTTAAGCTTGTTGAAACCAAAAAAGTTACAAGAAAAAACCGAACAAGTACAAGAAAAATGAGTTACTTCAGCAAGTAATATTGAAGAAGCCTCTGTAACAATAGAAATGGCTAGCACCAGTTAAAGTTACAAGTTCAAAAAAGATAACAGTTTAGACAGATCTAGACTGGCTAATGTATGAAATCAAAAAAAAAAACTTAATTGCAGACTCTTACTATCATAAGGTGCAATCATCACTAACACTAGAGTCATGTGCGCATAAAAAATGAGCAGGTTTCTTTGAAAAGTTAAAGAAGAGCAATGTATTCTATAATTATCAGGAAAAAAACTTGGAAGCTCTATTTCACCAAAAAGATTAAGTTAAAAAAATTAGTCTTCATAAATGAATCAAAATATATGTGCATCAACTGCTAAAATACTAAGCTTATTGATGCAATAAGGTGGAGTAAAAGTTACAAAAAAATTTTAAACTTTTAATATATAATGACTTTGTTTGTTTCCTTGAAGAGTTAAAAAGTTATTTTGTAGTCAAAATATTCCTCATGCAAAAATCTTTTTGTCTACAAAATTCAATAAACTATAAGTAGTGATATCAGTATATCTAGTTACATCTTCTTTAGATAAAACAATCTATCTGATTTATTAAGAACTCAATACTATTTGATGGCTGAGCAGCACAACTTTAAAAACTTTAATCTTGCTTATCCATAGCTGAATGGTTATTTTTTGCTAACAATTCTCAAGAATGTCTGAAACAAGTAACTACAGCCTTTGGATAACAAGATAAATGCTGTTTTAATTATTTTAAAAAGAGGAAGTTTATCATACTTCATCACAATTAAAAGAAAGATACTTGCTTGAGAGAAACATTTGATACTTTCAAAAACTTTTTAATTCAAACTTTACTTTAGTAGTAGAACATAATTTTTGACTGCATACTTTAATCAAGTATCAGTGAGACAAAACATGAGTTACTTTGAGACATAAGGTAAAATTATACAAGTAAACCTTTTTTAAGTTTTTGGATAACAGCCTTAATTATTGCTCAAAAAAATATAATTTTAACATCAATATTTTTTAACATTGTTAAGACAAGACATATACTGCTAATACTTTTTACGAAAATCCCAAATTTTACAAAGATTCTCTGAATCATTCTCAAGATATAAGAGATCAAAAAACCCTTTTTTTTTCTTCTGATGAATTGATCATTTAAAGATTGACTTTTTTGGAGAGAATTATTTTAAGATGAACTAAATTCATTCTTTTGATGATTAATGGGAAAACCATAGATTAATCAGAGTTTCCCTTGATTCAATATTGTCCTATTTGTCATCCCATGTGCTATAGCATTTTACCACTAAATGCTTGGGTTAGGAAAAAACTGATAAATACTGCAAACAATCTTGCAAAATCTTGTAAATTGTTATTGAATAATTATTAAACAATTATTATACTTATGCAATTATGGCAATTAAAATATAAAAATTCATTCCTACTTAAAAAAAACAAAAAAAAAAAAAACTAACAAGAGAAGACTGAGGCATTTTGATATTTAAACAGTTCCTATGCTTAAAAATTTGGTTTGCATGTCTGTATGTAAGGAAATTTATTCTGTGCTAGTATTTTTTTATATAAAACATGCCCATCTCTGCAACATTATTTGATACTTTATATAAAACATGCCCATCTCTGCAACATTATTTGATATTATTCCTGTGCATTCAGTTTGACATCAACACTTAACTTTGACTGGTTACAGGTGCAACCTTTCAACTGCAATAATGTTACAAGTCAATGTTACCTTCCTCAACAGGGTAGCATCAACAATTGAGAAGATTAAAAAATGTATAAAAAATTACAGTAAATTTCCCTGAACTTAGGCATAATAATAGTGAGTGATCAATAGAACAAAGGAACCATGAACCATTTGAAAATGTTTTATTCTAATTAGAATTGTTTACACATGTCAAATATACCCTGGTTTCCCTTAAAAGATTTTTGGTTAGTTTGGATGGGAACCATCAATCAAAAAAATTATTCAACACAAAAGATTAAAAATTTTTTTTTAATATTTAATAGTTGATTTAATAATTGATTGAATAGAAATTATCCTTGTATGAGTTGAATATAAGAATTTTTTGTTAAAATAGTCCAATGTTTAAAAATATTTAAATAATATTTACACAGCTAACAACAACTTACTTGCTTTATCTTCAATGGATGGCTTAAGGGGGTTTTCTGTCTCAAATGATTTATCTAATAAGTATATTATGGAAAATGAGCAAAACACCCTAACATTTAAAATTCAAAATAAAAAATAATTTCAACTTCTGTTATAAAAAGTAAAACATAAAAGAACAACTTTTTAAGAATCATTTTTAAAACTTCAAAGAATAAATTTTAGTTTACTTACTTCAGATAATTTTCAAAATAAGAAAAAAAAAGTTTTCAAAAAAAAAAAGGTATTACTACAAACTACTTTATTTCAAATTTATTAAAAAAAAAAAAATTAGGTTCATACTTGAAAACTTTTCCAGCACTTTTATCAAATCTAATCTATTGATCTTGTATATTGCGCTTGCTAAAGCCTCTAATGTGGGAAACTTTTGTTGGTTTTTCCACAAGCATAACATTCTGTAAGCCTTTTCTTCCAAATCATCCTTATTTTCAGCATCTATGATATCAAGCTGACTAACACTTACTAATAAAAAGCGTCCCAAGTTCATCCAATGTTCCCCAATCTTCATTTTTAATTGCAATAGTAATTCTGAATTGTCAAGAATATCACCCACTTTTGTTTGATCTTTTAATACAATAACCTAAACAAGATACAACTTCATAAATGAGTTTTTAAATTTTCCAAAACCAGTAGTTGGTTTTTTTAAGTTTTTAAATAAAAATTTTAATTAATATAGTTTAAAAAGTATAATAAGAAAATCTCAAAGTAAATACAATCTTTACTTTCCACTTTACCAGATACCAGAACATGAAGCGAAAATGTTTTTAAGAAAAAGAAATTAAAAATTTTTAATTGTAAATACTCATTTTAGTTTTGAAAAAAAAATTAGAGGTGAAATTAGATTGAAAACAGCCATTTTTTTTTTAGTTACACAACTTAAAACTGAGTTTTTAAGTTTTCTAAAATTGCATTTATGTAAACCATTCTACAATAACAATAAATGCAATAATTCCCCTTATTACCCAATATGCATAAAAAAGTAACAATAAGCATAAAGCATAATATATATTTTAAAGTATATGAAATATAAAGAATATTATAAAAAATATAATTATAAATATATAAAGAATACCTCATCATCATCAGCAGCTGAGTAGTCATTAAGGGCAGCATGTCTTGGTGGTAATGTATTAGAAGATGTTGACGGTTCTAAAAAATTATGATCAATTGGTATAGAAACAACTGTTTTACTACTTTCAGAATTATCTTGAGCTACCATTTGTTCACCTATAAATAGCATTTATGCAACATATAATTGAGAATTATATATACTCAATTACACTAATAATTTTGATACTGTAATTAATAAAAAAACACAAATGATTTTTTATCATTATGAGACAATAATATGAGATATAGAAAACAAGAAAATTATTTATGAGAATGATATTTTTTTGAATGTTTGTGAATGTATTTATTGTTATAAGTGTTATATTTAATCTGGAAATTTCCGTCCACATAATGCATATTGATATAGTGGGACATTCAAAGACATATATTATGAAAATACAATCTTTACAAGTAACAAAATGTTGAATGTTTGCATTTAGTTTACAGAAAGTTGCAAGAGCATAAGCATGGGTTGGCATGTGCATATCCAATTTTATGTAAGAGTAATAAAATTTTCAGAGGAAAGACTTTTATAATTATATCCATTATTTTATGAAATCTTTATATGAAGGAAAGGACCTTATAAAATTGCTTAACTATCATCCATAATTAAAATCAACCATGAACATCATTGTGGATATGGTTTAAAAGATTATCCTTGCTGTAGTGACCAAGAAAAATTGTATCAATAAACTTAAATCAATGGGATATACCAAGTAAACTGCTGCAGAAGTTCCATACAACTAAAGGATGAAATGTTAGTCATAGTACTGTGACATAAAGACTACATGAATAACAGAGTGTCAGAATGGAAACTAAAACAAAATAAATTTTTATGATCACTTTTTCCAGGCACTAATTAATTATGAACAAGATACACATTTAAGGGTGAATAAACTGAATGTGACAGCATTACTTTTTGGTAACATAAAAATATATCTTTCTTAAATTCTTGTAAATGAATGTTATATAAATTTTAGTTTCATCAGATTGTAACTAAATGAAAGAAAAAAAAAAGACAATTGATTACTTTTATTTCAGTAAAACTTGAGCGTTTTTTAAAATGCATAAATTGAGGATTGTTGTTTATAGAACATGTTGTTTATAGAACATAAATCAAGGAGTGTGTTTATCATAGATTTGTTTGCTTTAGAATGCTTTACTAATTTTTTGTTAATTTAGAATTTCATATTGTAGCAGAATTATTATAATTTTCTGAATACTTCATTTTAAATTTAAACTGAGAAATAAAGAATAATCTATTTAAAAAGATGATACATTTGTAAAATTTTTCTAATGAAGAATAAAATAACAAATATTTTGCTAAGGAATAAAAAAATTTAAACTTTGGGCTTTCCATGAACAATCTAAAATAATCATAACAGAACAATAACAGAAATGCTAATATTGAATTAAGTTTTTTAATATATTTATTTTTCTGTAAAATTTTTATAAATTGGTATTGAGTTTATTTTGTGTACATTGAAAATTGTCAAAGTTTAATTGCATGTTATTGTGTTGAAGTCTTTCTTTATTAAAAATAAGTATCATGAACAATCTATTCACTTAAAAAAGTTAGCAATTTCTTTCCGATTGGAGATTAGGAATATTTACTAGTGCCCATTCTCCATGCATACTTTTTAACTTCTGAAAAATGATCAAGATAATAAAATATAGACCTGAAAATCAACGGAAAGTGCTCTAATTCGAAGTCAAAGTTTTTTAAAAATCCCAATAAAAACCCTAATATTCGCTATTTTGAAAATAATAAGTTAATGATCTTTTAGCTTACAAAATCAAAAACTAAAATTAGAAAATCTAAAATTACAAATGGGAAGACCAAGACGACTGCACCTACCTATAATAATGGAGTTATTAAAAGTTTTCCATGAAGTAATAAGTATAACGAACAATCTATTCACTTCAAGGTAAACAATAATGCATTGAGAGATGATCTTTAATCAACAAACATTATTTGTCAATAGTTATAAGAGATTCAGGTAACTAAATGTGAATATCTAATTCTTTTACAAGAATTACTATTTGCAACTACATTGAAAATATTTCCAGAACAAATTGAATACTTTTTTTTTTGCCTGTATGGTTTGTATTTATATTTTACCTGTTTGATTTGTAAGTAATAAAATAAATGATAGCTTAACAGTTGTACTTTTTTATGTAAAGTTCACTCTTTTTTTTTCCCAGCTATTCATTATTTCCATAAGTGTGTTTATAAGACCAACTCTCTTTCCTTCTTGTTTGGTTGCTGGTAAAAATCATTTTCATTGTAATATAGAAAAAAAAAACATAAATAAATTGTGAATTCATTTTGTTAGAACTTTATTTACTCATACTTTTTTGCTGACCCAATGTAAATTTCAACATTCAAATTTAACTTCAAGAAGAAAAAAAAACTTTCATTTTTTCTAAGTGAAATTCACTAAAAGGAGTTCTTCAAAGCTTTTTCTAGATTAGGTCAGTTTATTTTATTATAATTGACTATTAATATTTGTAAAAGTATGAAAATTATTTAACATAAACCTTTTAATAACTTTGAACAACTCTTATTCTTTTGGATGAAAAAGTGAAAACAGCATAAAAAGCTAGAAAGTATGCAACAGGTGAAGATAAACATTTAAAAACATACCATTTATAAGAACAGGTTCTTCAATTGTATCTTCTTTTACTTTTTCATTTTCTTCTTTTTCTTTTCCAAGACAACCATCTTCTTCAAATGCTGACAAAACACTAAATCTTTTCATTGTAATCAGAGTACTTTTTATCAACTCTTTAAACTGCAATGGATTAATTTCAAAAAGCTTTTTAAGTAAAGCTTTCATTTTCTCTTGATTGCTATCATTCTTTTTGTCAATGTTCTCTATCATACAGTTTGCCTCGTATAAACAGGCACAAAAAGCAAAACTCTTCCAGTCAGAAGATTCACAGTCAAGCAATAACTTCATTACAACTTCAGGACTTTCTAAAAGAATTTTTAAAAAACTAATCAAACACAAGGTCAAAATATGTAAAAGCTAAAAGATGTTCAACTCTTTTAAATTAAAACTTAATGCAGCAAATTAAAGTATCCACCTAAAACTTTGAATGAACTGATATCAGTAACAAACATTTAGTTATGATGATAACGTTTGGGAAAACTTTTAGCAAATGCTAATGAAAAATGGTAATGATACATAACTTATTTCACTTATGATATAAAATTCTAAAAGTATTACTGTAAAAAGACTAAAATGACTGATTCTTACCAACTAAAGCCAGTCTGAACAAAACATCAAATCTGCTTGCAACATTAAGAGAATTTACAATCAAACTTTTATAATTTAGAGGAGCAAGTTCATAGAGCTTGCGTAGGAAAGCAGCCATTTTTGATTGATCATCACTGCAACCACAGTCAATCTATTTTACAATACTGTTAATGTCATGCAGACTAGTATAATGAGCAAACCTTTTCCAATCAGCAGATGCAATCTCAACTAAGATGCACTCAACTGTCTCATAATTTTCTAAAAAAATACATACTTTTTTCAAAAGTAAATCATTCATAAAATAATAATTTAAAAAAAAAAAGTTTTTAAGGAAACTTGGTTGTTTATAAATGTAAATATGTATGCATAAAGCACATATTTTATAAACCTAACTGCATATTTTTATTTAGCAACATCCCCACTAATGGGGATGTTTTTAAAGCATGCTGCTGGAGTGCAAAAAGTGCCGGTTGAAGTGAATGTTGTTTCATCTGTTGATTTGCTGTAAAATGCAGTTAGCATACAGAGACTTAATTTAAAGCACGTGAAGGTAAAAAATACCTCAAGTTAAATCAAATGACACCTGGTTTAAAGATAACTGAAACTACTTTTAAAAGATGTTTGATGTTTGCACTTGTAAATGCTAAGATGTCTGGGTTCACACAATGAAAAGAATGTAAATGCTAGATTTAAAAAACCTTACTATCAAATAAAGTTCCTGAGATGAATAGAAAATTACCAGCATTATTTACTAGGATGAACAAAGAAAATAAAAGTTATTCTTTTATGAAACAGAAAAGAAAACATGCTACAAACAACTATAAAAAAGAATATTAATTCAATTTGAGTTGTAAAACAACAGACAAATTTGAAAGACTTGAATAGGCTACCTCCAGCAAGTAACTGATACTGCAAAGTTGCAATAACAAATAAAGTTTTGGAGGATGAATGTTCATATGGAAAAATGTTCAACAGAACGATGAGAGAAATAAACTAAGAAGTATTTGTTTTGAAAAAAGATATTAGGCTGGTAAATTTTCAGGGTGCTGAAAGACAGTCATTGTATTCTTTCCAGGAGATAGTTATATAGATGTTGTACCTTGTAGGTAAATTAAAATGTCTCATTTTAATAGTCTTCAAATATAAATTTAATTAAACAAGTCCTGAAAATAACTCACAACATTTTTCAAGAACTTTGATAACATTTATTTAAAATTTTATATAATTGATAAACACAAAAATATAATCTTACCATCTAATGCCATGCTAAATAAAATATTAAATTTTCCTAATGTGTTAAGATTTTCCAATTATGTTTTTGTATTGTGTTGGGTTAATTTCGTAGAGCTTTTTAAGGAAAGATGTCATTTTAGAGTTATCATCCTTGTCATGGTAGCCGATGTGTTCAACAATAGTTTCAATGTCAATTAAATTAGTCTTAAATGAGTGGATGCAAATAATTTGAGGGAGTGTCATTAAACTTTTACATAGAATGACTGCAATTTTTAAACATAAGAACTCCAACTTTTCAATTTATAAGCTGTCTTTTGTACGTATTGCAGTGTGCAGTTCATAAAATACAGAGAACAATGTCAGCAAAATGTGTGCAGTGTGCTATAGCTTCTAGTATTTTAAAAATCAAAAATGGAACTTGATAACATCAGTAAAGGCATAAAAATCAAGCCTGATAAATAATGGAAAGTTATTGAGCATAATATGGATTCCAAGCGATAAAAGTGACTGGAAAATACTTAGGCAAGTTTCATTTAGAATAACTATGGAACTTATATACTATTATTATTAGTACATGAATTATCACAGCGTTCAGCAAGTTTTTTTTTGAATACTAAGAAAGAGTGATTTTTTTTTTAGTGATTTTTTTGGAAAGAATGTGTAAATAATATGTGGGATATCAAACCAAAGGTAAAAGAAATACTTTTGAAAAATTTAAAGCTAAAAATAGCATAAAAATTATATTGAACTTTTGATGAAGTTCTACATATTTTTGACACACTGGATGTTTGTTAATAGTTGTCAAAAAAAAGTTGCATTACTAATTCAACTTTGGTAATGTGGTGTGCTGCAACATTCTGAGACACTAAGGCAACAATATTAAGTATGCATTAAAGTATGCATTAAACAGTGTTAAGCATAACTGTGTTTTGAATTATTTGGTTGTATTTTACTTGTGAAATGCTAAGAAAAAAAATCAATTTAAAATCCATTTAAAATATTGTTACTGTAGCTCTAGGGGAACTACAACAAAAACTTGTCAACCATATACAAAGTTTCTTCTTGAACAGACCATAACTACCACTTGCTATATGACAATAACAATTCTGCAGTCTATACTGAATGATAGCTAAACCACAGGGTGTTGTATGTTTCAACTTATTGTCAATTTATACAACAGAAATTAAATTTTTACAGCAATAGTTAAAAACTTACTGTCATTGTGCATTCAAACCCTTATTGAGCTGTCTGAAAAACAACTTTTTAATAATCAGTGGCTTATAGTCAAACTAAAACATAACAAACTAAAAATGCAAAATGCTGATAATGCCAACATATTTTGGAATAACAGAAAAAAAAAAATCAAGAATCAAATGTATTAAGCCCGCAAAACTTAAAAAGCCTTTTTTTTTTAAATACCCTACATTTCTTACAAATTCCACAAGCACATAACAAAAAAATTACCAAAAAGATATACTAAAGTATTATATAAAAACACGTGCCTATTTATTTGACTTTTTTTATATTTTTTTGATTTATAAAAAGAAAAATCAGGCGGTAAGAGGTTAAAATATTTTCAAATTCTAAATTTGTAATTCGAATAATGCCATGAAAACTATTTGAACGAAAATAACTTTTTGTTTTTATTTTCATTAAATAAAAGAAACAAAAAAATTTATATTGTCAGTTTTTTACAACCACATTCACAGGTGCCCTATCTGAAAGACAACTATTAATTTTGGACAAAAAGATTTCTTTAACTGTTACTCTAGACATCTGTGTAAAATCAGCATTTGTGATGTCATAAATTCTGCGTTTTTGCACATCAAGTAATTCTGCAGCTTGATTGAGATCAAGAATTCCGCTTACTGAATTGCGAAGCAGTGAGACAAATCTTTTTTGTAAGGATTCCCAAAGGAATTTTTTTGTTTAATTTGTTTGTTACGTCAAAATATTTTTTAATGTTAATAATTATTTTAAAAAATTTTTTACGTAAATAATAATCAACCATAATTTTTTTGTTCTATTTTTAACTAGATCAAAATTCATCAACAGATTTCAAATTTTATCAGAAAATTTCTTTTCATTTAAGATTTATAACCATGCAAAGCTTAAAATTACCCTTAATTACCCCCTGAAATAACTGTAAAAGGTCCTAATTTTTAAACGAAAAATTGGGTGAAGGTGAGGTTCGACCAAATTTTTTTGTTAATGTTTTTGTACTCATGCTACTTTTAATAATAAAGTAACTTTTTAAAATATTTCTTTTTTAAAGGGTCCACAAGGATTACCTGGAATTCCTGGATCAACTGGTCCATCTGGACATAAAGTAAAAGATTTTTCAATACTTATTTAAATACTTATTAAATTTCTATTTTACTGTCATTTTATCAAAATAACCTAGCACAGCTAGTGCTTGTTACTTGCATTTTAAATAGTTTTTACATACAAATTTCAGTGCTGATATTAAGTGATAAACATTTTTTTTTTAAAACAACAGAGTTTTACATAATATTTCCTTTATTAATATTGTCTGACTGGTTAATAAACAAGGAAATATTCAAAATTGTCAAAAGATTATTTGAATCATAAAAAGTATGAGCACCAACACCACAGTTTAAATAATAATAGTAAGTTTTGACATATTCTATACAAAAGCATCTATATTGCATCAAACTGTCATCAAATTGCATCATTCAGTCAGAGAGGCTAGAGAAAACTTTTCTCTACCAAAGTATTTAAATAGAATTGCTGCCTTTTTTAGTGAAAATTTTACTCATGCAAATCATCCATAAAAAATTGTATCCTTTTTTTTTATTTTATATTTATATTTCTTTATGACAATAAACTGCTTTTCCACTTCTTGTACTAATAATTTACCTCTTGATCTTATTTTATAAATAATAATTGGATTATTATTTACAAAATAAGATCAAGAGGTAAAAAGTTGCACTTTACTAATACTGAGAGAAAATTTAATCTCTTACCATTCAATGCCACACACAACAAAATATCAAATCTTTTGAAAGTAAAAAGACAGTTTGCAATCACTTCAATGAAGGTCAGTGGATTGATATCTTTAATCCTTTGAAGGAATGTTTCCAATTTCCATTGGTTATTATTGTTATTCTCTTTTTGAACTTCTTCTACAATGTTATAAAATGCATTCACACAAGCGATATGAGCAAATCTTATCCAGTCAGATGATACTTGCTTAACCAAAATCTTTTTAACTCTTTCATCTGTATCTAGATTTAAGACAAGAAAAAGATTTATGTAATAAACAATTTTGGTGTCCCAAAAATTATTTTGTTAAAAATTGCTTTAAAACTAGTAGTTTTCTAAGGGAAAAAAAGTGACAGAACAATCTTCAAAAAAAAAAACACTTCTAAAACTTCTGGTTTAAAAATTTTTCTAATCATGAAAATGCCTTCTAAAATTTGGTCTTTTCTAAAACTTTGAAACCCTAAAGTTTTCCGTTTTGTAATAAATAACTAATAGTTATCTAAATATACTCAAGAAAAAGATTTTTATAATTAACATTTTTGACTCCCAAAAAAATTATTTTGTGAAAAATAATATTGTTTTAGAACTAAAAGTTTTCTAAAGGAAAAAAAATGACAGAACAATCTTTGAAACCATCTGCTTTAAAATTTTTTGTTCTAAAAACTTCTTCTAAAATTTTAACTTTTCTAAAGCCTTTGAAATCCTGAGATTTTTAATTTGGTATTCAATTTCATATTGATTCTTTTTTTGACTTAACTTGATGATTTCCAAAAAAAAAATTCAATATTAAGCAATTGCAAACACTTATTTTAACATACACAAAGATTTCTAATAGAAAGAGGATTTTATTATATAATTTAAAATTTTAGCTGATTACAAAAAATTTTTTTACAAACTTCAATTTTTCTAATTTTCCACAGAATTTCATTAGAGGTATTTCAGTCACCAAAGTAGATTGGTTAGAATTTTCCTCAAGGGTAATATTTTAATAACACTTTTGCAACTTTTAAATACTAGGTTTGGAAGTTGTGTGCAAATCATTTATTAATTTTTATCTCAACAAATACAAAAAGTAAATCAAATTTAGGATTAGGTTTGTTTCATTTAATCAAGAGATAAAAGTTAAGAATAATTTTTCATTTAAGTTACATGACTATGAAGTTGATGATGACTGCTTGATCTGGTATAGAAATACAGAGGAATCTTTTATTCAATAAAAATGCAACTTGAACCTATTGAAGTACTAGAGTTTTGTGTTTTTGTTAATTTGGTTAGCATATAACTTATTATACATCCAACAGCTAGTTATTTCAAACCTATTGAGATTTTGAAATCAATATTTTTTTTTTATATAAAACAACATATTTTATATTTTATTATAATAACATGTTGTATTTTTTAATCAACTGCATTAAGATTTACTTAACAGAATTTGAAAACCTAAAGAAAAACAGGTTGTGCATAAAATCTGTCAAATTTGGATTTCATATTGAAAATAAATTCAACTGTATAGTAAACAAGCAAAGAGTCAAAGATAATCAAAGAGCAAAATACCACTGCTACTCACTGATATGTCCATTTACTTGAGCTAAAATACCTGGCTTCTGATTTTACTAAGTTTGGCAAATAGACTTTTTATATATTAAATCTTTAAATTTCAATTTTACAAAGATTTTTATTACTTTTTATCTAATACCCACATGGTTTGTCTAAAAATTATATTTATTAAATATTTACATTAGCTTTATTCAATCAAGAAAACACTTTTACATTGACATTTTAACATTATATACTATGCAGCAAACATATAATGCAATTTTATTGATAACTAAAATACTTTTTGAATAAAAATCAGCAACTTTTCCTTATAAAGTTAAACAAACTGATACTTCATGAAACATTTTTAACACATTTACCATACATATGATCCAGACTTTCCAGCCTATTTACTTAATGACAAAAATGTTGGTTTAAAAGTGTCATCCATTGCAGATTGTTATATTTTGTATATATTGTATTTTAAGATAATACTACTAATAATAGAAAGTCCATTATGAGCAAAAACTTAAAATTTAAACTTGATAATTCTGTTATTTCACAACATTTACCTTAATGAAAGAAAATGTTCAGATTTAGACACAAAGTGTACAAAGAGTTTTTCTGAATTTCATTTCAGTTTTAAGGGAATTCTTTGATTCATCTTTATTTACCATATCATGTATTTAAAACATTAATTTAAGACATTAGTATTAAAATCTGTAAAAATTTTTATAGAACTAAAAAAATTTCGGGAAAAGTTAAATGAAAAATAGCAACATTTTAATTTAACAAACAAAACTTTTTCAAATCAAACAATATGCAGGACTTCTTTTTGTAAACACTATCCTTATTATGGTAATACATCAGTTCAAACAATTTGTCCTGATTTGTCAGCCATAATATGCCTGCTTTTTTTTCATGATAAACTCAATAAAAACTTTTTTCAAATAAAGTTTCAAGAAAAATGGAAATACTTTTTTTTCATGTTTCATGTTTATATATTTTTTTGAAAAACTTCAAAAAGCATCTATTTGTAACAGAAGAAAGGCAGCAAAAGAAATAAAACTTTACATTTTCAAATTTCCATTTTTTCTTCCTTTTCCCACCACTCCTCTCTTCCTATATTTTATTAATCTTCAATATTATCCCAATGTTATTTTCATTATATCGCTTTATCTTGATTGTCTTATGGTTAAAACTTCTACTAAATGACAATGAAAAAAGGTATTCTGTTGCATAGTAGAAATATTCATGCTTCAATGCCTATTGCTCATTCAGGTCATATGAAGAAAACTTATAAAAATCTTAACATAATTTTACAGAAAATTAATTATACAGCTCAAAAGTTGGATGCTGCATGAAAATTTAAAAGTGGTCTCCTTGCTGGACAAAGGGAGTTTACAAATATCTTTATAATTATATGTGAGTGGGATAGCAGAGCGAGGGATCATTTTTGGTCCAAAATACAATAGACAATAAGAAAAATGTAGACTTCCAGCAAGAAGAACATTTTGTAGCATTTTAAAAGTACTTTATTAGACCCAGTGATGATTTTACTAACAACATAGATTGGTACCATTGCATATTGTTAACCAACATATTATTTTACACCAACAATTAAATACCCAAACTCCTCTCCTCTGCAAAGGGTATGAACAATAAATTCACATTCATAGGTCCAAGAAATTAAAAACCTTGTTTTTCAGTTAGCTCTTGTTTATCTGCCATTTGATTTTCTGTGAGCTATTATTAATCTTAGTGTTGTGATTAATACCTCTTGTTAAGAAAATAAGTAAATATATGTTAAATCTGCTACTTTTGGATTTCTATTTTTTGAGGTAGAAGAAATTTTAGTGGCCTTATAGCAAATATTTAAGTAAATAGTTGCATTACAAGTTGTGAGACCAAAAAGATTTTTGAACTCAAATGTTTAGAGAAAAACATGTGTATGGTTGTTTGAGTGTTCAGTCGCGTATTTAAAACAGCCTTATTTTAGTAATCCAATTTTTTTAAAATTTTAGGTGAAATACTCATAAAAGGGGAATATTTTCAAACAAAAAAGGTTGTCTGCCCTTTATTTAAAGCAGTGCTTTCAATTTTCTCAAAGCATGAATTAAATATTAAAGTAGTTTCATTTTGAATATATTTGACAAAGAAACTTTAGAGGCCTTATAACAATAGTTGCATCAGAATTTTGATGGAAAGTTTTTTGTGATTAGCATTGGCACACAGTGGAGCATTAGTATAACAAAAACATTTTATGGATTTTTTTTCAACTCTTTGTGGTGGTCTATCAAGTGGACAATCAGTTATTACCATCTGGGAAACAACTATTTGCTAATTGTTATGTTTTCAGGCATGATAATAATCCCAAACAAACTAGCAAGGCCTCTAAAAATGTAATCAAATTTTTGAATTAATGGAATGAAAACTTCAATTCCCCGTTCTTTATCCCATAAGTTATTGTGGGAAGTTCTTGATGGAAAATTATGGGAACAGCAGTCATCAAAAATTATTTTACCTCCTAATAAAACAATTTGTTAAAGCTTTGCCTAAAGTTGGTGATTGTTTTAAATATTTAGGACAAAAAATTTCTTAATTTATCAGAAGTTAAACTGCAAAAAGGGATTTTTAGAAAAGAAGAGATTTTTGATGGAACGCTCAACTCCAGCTTTGAATCTGATAATTTGAAATTGACAATGAAACACACTGAAATGCATATATTTCTTTTAATCAAGAAATAAATGCATTTCAATGTGTTTCCTTATCAGTTTTAGTATTGACTATGAAATAGAGAGGTTTTACTGAAACAAGAGTCACAACTTTCATCATCAAAAAATATTTAAAAATGGCACAAAACTTAAGTTGTTTAAACTTTATTTAAATGAAGAACTGAAACTAAAAAACTGACATGAATACTTTCTTCTGTACAAACCTAATTGTAAACAAGATTCAAATATAAGGGGGAATGAAAATAAATTTAACAGTGTATATGCTCATCACAAAAGAATGACAAGGAGTAACAAGCCTTTGTTAACATAATGCATCAATAAATAACAGCAAGTGTTTATTAAGTGATTACACTCCAATATCTTAACATTTTAGTCAGAACACAGAGAAAAATTCAATCATGTGTTAAACTTGTAAATTAATTTAAAATGTTTACAAACTTTTATTAAAGCCAACTAATCATTTAAAGTTAAGGAACAACTTTAGGAAAGAAATAGTTAAGAAATCAATAACTTTGTGATCAAATCTCAATGTAAAAAATACTGTTTGAAACTGTCATGGGTAGTTTTGAAGGATTTCATCTTAATCAAAAGTTTTCTTCTCCTAGACTTTCATTTTTTTTTTTTTAAAAAAAAAAAAAAATAAAAAAAAAAAAATAAGAAATTGCAATTGAATAATAAAAATTGTAAAAAAACATAAAGGTTTTTGAATATCCTGTTACTTAACATATTCTGAACATTGACAGTTCTATTACTAACTTTGCATTTTTTGAAACTTTACTTAATAATAGAAAAAATTTCTTAAGCATTTCTTTTACCTTCATGATCCAAACAACTTGTTGATGACGTGTTAGGATTTTGTAGTATATTAAGTTCTTGGGTGTAAACATTACTTTGCTCATCATTTCCTTTAACACAGGTATTACCCATAGCACCTAGTGTGGCAAAAGCAAGAACGTTTTGTAAAACTTATATATATATATATATATATATATATATATATATATATATATATATATATATATATATATATATATATATATATATATATTAGGGTGGTTCAAAAAAATAAAAATTTGAAATGTTAAATTTAAAACCTTTTAATTGGTGACAAACACTATAATAAAATTGTACACAAATTTTTAGCCATTTTGCACAATATTTAGAGGTTGCTCAAGACTTAAGTTTGCAGTTTTTTAAGTTTAAAAGTTAAAAAGTTACAATTGATTTTTAATTTCAATTTTAAATACATCATTAACTTGGGACATTTTATTTTCATAAGTTTTATTAAGAGTTTTAACGAAAAGTTAAAGTAGTATGCAATACAGCTGTTAATATAATGTAATAACAAGTAGATGCATTGCAGAATGTACTTGGAATCAATTCTGTAATCTTTGAACAGTCCTTAATTTGTATTCATTTGAATAAGCAATGATTTCTGAGCTGATTTGAATTTTTATCTGTGTTGCTGAACAACATTCAGTAAGTATTGACTCTTCATTTTTAGTCAATACTTCAGTACATTGGCTTCAATGCAACACCACGTTCAGCAGAATCATTATTGACTCGTAATCCTTTAATTCTGATTAGGCCTTTTTTGTATGTTTTGAGAGCATTCCAGATACATGGATCAGTGGCAAACAATGTTAAATCAACCCCCAATCGTTCAAAAATAACCAATGACTTTGATGTTACAAAATCTTCAATTAACTTCAAATGAATATCAGCAACATTTCCTTTTTTTTTTTGGTTTTTTACATTTGATTTAGTGTTCAATTTGGAAATCATTTTTTATTTTGTTTCCAATGAAACATGATTTGAAAAAAATGACAGTCCAATAAGTTCTTTGCTTAAATACCACAAATGTCATTGTAGTGCCAGCTGCTGCAGTCTGACTTATTTTTTCATCAAAAGATCAGTATGTCTCAAATTTCTTTAATAATGATAAGTCATTTATTGCAGCATACTCAGTAAATGTGCATGAAAACCATGAAGACATATACAGGAGAGATGCAAACAAGTTGAATGACAATAACGCTTTCTCTTCTTTTGATGTCATTTTAAACTGTTTTCTAAACATGTATATTTTGTTACAATCAATGACTTTTGACAGCCAACGAGCATGGTGAAAGGCACCAGGCGTATTAAATCGTTTTCCTCTAGGAGGAATTTCACCAAAAACAATACTGTCAGTTCTAAAAACTCTCTTTAGTCATCCCTTGGTTGTCTACCACCTGTTTGCAAACACTTTGTTACAAATAAAATTGTTTCTTCTTTTAAATGTTTCAAAAATTTATCTTTTAAAACATAATCACTGAGGGATTGATATTCTTCTTGGTTGATGAATCTCCAATGTTCTTTAAATCTTTAATCAAAACATCTGGACCACTGGTTAGCCCAAAGCAGCATTTGAAAATATCAGATACTATGATTGCATGTATGCGATGACGACAGGCCAAATATATCAGTTCTTTTTGCAATAACTTTTCTATTAATGTACAAGCTCCTGCATGAATTCCTGTGTTGCTAGAGGTTGTATCAAAACACATTCCAATAACTTGTTCCTTTATTCCTCATTCTCAAAGACTTGCTACAGTAGCCTCGGTCATGGCTTTTCCAGTTCCTTTTGATACTTTTGGAATACCAAGTAACTTTGTCACTAATATGGCCAATTGATCAACTTTTTTATGAACAACAATAGTGACATCTGGCAGCAATTTACCATCCCAGTGTACAACAAGCGGTTTGTCAACATTGAACTCTTGCTTATTTTTTTTCTTCTAGTTTTTTTCTATTTTCTTTTCTAGTTCTATCAATTGTGCTAACAGATAATGTTAAATAACTAATCTCAAGTCCCAAATTTGTAGCTGTAGCTGCAATAGTAAAAAACAGCTTCTCTGTTAGACAGCTTGGTTCTGTCTAATGCTGATGTAAGTTCAGGTGTCATTAATTTACCTATCTTTGCTTTCTTTGGTGTGCGTGTTACATTTTCATAATGGTAAGTGCTAATTTAAATGCCTTTAAACTCAGGATATTCTTCTTCACTTGCATCATCCTCAAAATCAGTTTCACTGCTTTTATTTGGTTTATTTAAAGTTAGAAGAGATTTTGTTGAGGTTTCTTTTCTTGTTTCCTCCTTCTTTTTCCTCTCCTTTTCTTTGGCTATTTGCTCAGCAATTTTTTTTTTTCTTTGTCAGCTTTTGATCTACAAATATCATACAAGCTTGTTTTTCAGCTCTCTGTGCTAATAAAACTGTTTATCTTCCTCTATTGTCATCATTTGCATGGCATTCTGTCTAATTTCTTCAAAAAATCACATTCCTTTTGTTTCTGAGTTTTACTTTTGCAATACTTATTCTTTTTTGACTTCTGATAATTATCTACACATTTTTCAATTTTAGTTAAAACATGCTGCTCTGTTTTGGTCAGAATTCTTGCTTTTGACCAAAAAACAATCACTTTTTTTACTACATAAATAGCACTTCTATGTATTGTATCTTTATTTTGCCAGTGATGATGAAAAAATCTTGATAAATTTTGTTTTGTTGAAGGAAGTTTACTTCCTAACTTTATATCTGAAGTAGGACCAATTAACCACATAATGGACTATGTTTTTTCATTTCAACAATTATATTGTTTACCATTTTCAAAAAAAAAAATAAAATAGAATTAAAGTGTCAATCATTTTGCTGTTTAACATTACAATTAACAAAAATATATAATTAAAATTTTACCTCTAATTTGTTAACTGAAATACAAACCCTTCAGTAAGTCTGAATTTTATCAACAAAATGTACTATAAAACTTTTACCTGGTATATTAATTTTTTTAGAAGTTTAAAAAATACTTTTTAAATTAAAGCGACCAAAATAAAACATTAAAAATTGAATTAGCATTTCATTTATGGCACAAATAATAAAAAGTTGAGTATAATCATATATAATTAATACTCACTCAATTTATATAGTCTTTGAGCTTTCAACATGAACCAAAGAGATTTTTGGTAGTTTTTTTGGGGAGATTTTTGGTAGTTTTGTTATTTTTGATGATTTTTACCATATAAAAGGTTTTAATATGAACATTTGAACAAAAAATATATGTGTATTATATATATATATATATATATATATATATATATATATATATATATATATATATATATATATATATATATATATATATATATATATATATATATATATATATATATATATATAATACACATATATATATATAACTTTATGACTTTATTCATATCACTCAGTAAATAAATTGAATTGCTTTATAAATCTGCAAAGTACTCAAAGAGTTTTTAAAGCTTTATTTGAGAATGCAAATAGCACAAACAGACCATAAATTAAATGATTTTGAATGAAAAGAGAAATCACTAACTCACAACTCTCATCAGCAGAAACTCCTTGACAATCAAACAAGTAACTTTCAAATTAAGTTGTTCCAATTTTTTAATAAAGGACTGATTTACAGAACAAAAAAATGGTCATTTTATTCAGCAACAAACTTATAATGAAAAGGTAAAATTAAGGGGGTTAAATAACAGATGGTCAACAACTTTTGGTGATATAAGAACAAAATTATTTATAATACCCTGTAAAAAAAATGTTATGGAAATGAATAATCATTTTAGTTTGCTTTTATATTAACAATATTTGCTACTAAAAAAATAGAGACAAGTAGAAAGTGTTTTTTTTAGAAAACTTCAATGATTAAAAATCAAATCTTCTTTTTAACACAGAATCAAAAATCATGTAGCTTAGAAATGACAAGTTTAAAATGAATTTACAGCTTCATGGGACATTCATGGGATTTTATTTTATTAAAATGGCTTTCATGTGAAATTCTCTTAAATCAAATAGTTTCTACCTAAATGTTTTTATCAGCAAAGCACCTGCATACATTTATGTACTATAGTTAAAAAAAACTTCAATATATTGTTGGTTTGTTATTTGTGCCTGGTCCTGCGGTATAGATAAATCATTACTTTTCCCTAAATATAATTTTTAAAACTAGATGCCTACCTATAACCTTAAACTGTATTAATCAAATCATCTATTTACACTAAGAATATTGATTATTAAGTATTGAATTTTTAGTTTTTGTGTAAATAACAAAAAAATTACAAATTTTTCGAAGCCATCTAAAATAAATGAACTTTATTAAAGAAGAACTCTTCATGAGTTTATAACAGAAAATCAATTTGGGTGACAATTTTTTATTCATAAAATATGTAACTTTTGAAAAATAAGTTAGGCAGACTTAATCAAATAGAACTTCTGTGCAATCTCTTGAAGGGTGTAAATAAAATAATGTAAATTATGTAAAGGATTGCATATTTATTTCAGGAATTTTATTATTCTATATGCTTAAACAAGCAAGATATTTTAAATTTATTTTATTTCAAATGACTGATACAGAAGTTTGCACTGTTTCATCATTGTTCAACAATAACAGAGTGAAAAATGATGAAAAAAAGCAAACCTTTTCCATTCAAATAATTTACTTGGCCATTTGAATAAAGAAGGTTTGCACTTTTAAACTATTTTGATTTTGAAAACAAACTTTTTTTTTAGAGGAAATACTACAAATATTTTAAAACAAAAAGTATCAGTTTATTTGCAGTTTAAATTTTCCCAAATAAATTGTTCTGAAGAATCAATGACTAGGCTTATTTCTACCTTTGATATGATAATACTTCACCTGTGATTATATTATTTTCACACTAGTACACTTTCACAAGCACTCAACAGTTCACTTGTATTTTCAATCTTTTAAAAAAACTGCACAATAAAAAAAGGCAATTAAAAAGGAAAAATTTCTGACTGAGAATTTTATATAATTATGGTTCAGCATATAATTTTCAGGTTACAAGTGGGAACTTGCTAGTGACATGTTAGGGGCAGTAGTTACCCATTAAATCTAGTGTCAAGAGCAAAAACTTTTTGTAAAATAATATAATGTTAATATATATACTTTTTCACTTTTGACTTTACACATATGACTTTAGCAAGTTAATTAAATCATTTTATAAACTTGTAACATAGTTTCAAGACTTTTAACTTTATAGTATATCTTTTGACATAAAACTTTTTTTACTTCATTTAAAAATGCTTGAGTGAAAACTTAGTTTTTGTTTAAAAAACATAAAGAAACTTTATGAAAACTTTTGTATTTATTTTTTTATAAAGAATTTGATAAATATCTTGACTAAATATCTTTGATAAATATAATGACTTTAAATTATTTTATAGATTAAAATGTTAAAATATTCTAAGTTTTTTAACTATAAATCACAAATTGGTTTGGTAAACTTTTTTCGTTCAAAATATTCAAAATTTAAAAACGATTAAATGCGCTATCATTAATAAGTAATCAGAAAAAAAAATGAATATAAAAAAAAAAAAAAATTATAGTCAAGCCCTGTTCCTACCTATTCGACAGTTTATCCTCAAGCAAATAGATGCAGTTAATCTTATCTTGGAATATAGTGACGAAATCATATTAGTATATTTTGATTGTTTCCGGAATTCTTGCGATCATGTGATACTTTAATGACAAGCTCTATTTACGCATTTGCTTACTGCAAAACAGCATACAGTGAATCTTCCAATACAAGTTAGTTGGACAAAAACATTTTCTTCACCAATTTGACTGTTCTAATCGTGAATGATTGAAATAAGTAATACTTCGTTGTTATATTCAATAATTATTCAGGGCTTAATAACTTAGAAGTCTTTTTTTTTGCGGAGGGATGGGGCAAACCCTCTCAGTCACAAAAACTTCCTCATCAAAACGACAACTGTTATTATTAAAAAATGAAGTACAAAATAAAAGATTTAAAAAACAAGGATATATAAAATTATACAACAAAAGTTATATTCAGTTATCAGAAAACTCATCATTTGATTCCTCCGAACACTCAACACTTAAATCTTCAGAAGACTGATCATTTAAAACATTAAATGATTCATCGGAAAAATCTTTTTTTGGAAGCGGGACATTCAAGTTCAAAGCCTCCTCTGACTTTTTTTTGCTTTTTTTTGCAGACAGTTTTCTAGATGATAACAGGGTCAGATGTGTTTAAAAATATATATTCAGCAAATCTATGTTTGTAGAAATACGCGACTATTTCCGAGTACGATGCTCTTGAAGTCTTCTACAATATTTATTTCGTGCTTCTTGAGATCCTTGCGAAAGCTGGCCAAGTGTTAGAATACACGATTTTATAGCTTCAGTGCTATGGTTCAAATTTTGTGCACTGTAACAGGCATGTAATGCCACAAATACAAACCTTAATACAAATTACTAGTTTCAGAACAAAGTTTTCCAAGTTTGACGCAATAAATGCCAGGCCACAAGATAGCGTTTTTAATAAAACACAAAATTTTATAATTAAGTCAGCATCTAATCCTGTAATCTCTCCGCTCTTTTCTAGATTTAGAAAAAGCCTGCGAGCTGTGTTGCCATCATTTAAATTTCCATAAAGAGGTTTGGGTTTTGTCTACAAAAAAATCCCATTTGTTTTTTAAACTTTTGTTTGATTTCTTCCGAAGGTTCTCTGAAACGACATTTATCCTGATTGCTTCTAGCTTGCCACTTTATTATGTCCAAGCGGTAGCTAATGTGTAGCATTCAAGGTACGGATTCAAGCATGCAAGGTAGACAAACCAAAGCTATAGTTTTCTTTTTTATTAGCCATGCCTTTTATTTCACCATTCATCATTTTTTTACCATTCATCGTTTCATCATCATTTTGGAGTTGCACCACAGATATAATATTTTTAAAGTTGAACGCGTGCCAGTTAATACATTGCATACTTTTCCGTCTGTCACCGTAAGTAACAGATTGTGTTTTACAATGAGTTTAAATGCACCAACAGTACAAAGTGTTGGAAGAAGTTTAGATATTTCTTTAAAAACTTTGTTAGTTTCTATTACAGTAAACTCATGTATTTCTTTTGAAAAGAATAATTTAGTTGGTCACCAATAAAGTTTTGATGATGGACAGGAATTTTGCGAAATAATATTATGACAGTCATCACTCATTCTCAATGGGACAAGTGCAAATACAAACAGAAACTTATCATTAGAATCGGAGTTCTCAAATCTTTGTTTGTAGGTATATTGCCAGAAATTCCGTCACATCTCCATATGCTTATTCATGTAAGTGACGAATAAGAGGGTTCATTTTTGAGAAATTGACTTTGCGTTTCCATTAACCGTTCAGTTATTTTATTTAATATTCAAAGGCAAAATAATCGAAGTTTTGTTTTGATGCTCATGGTGACCAACTAAATATCTATCGCTCATCATCACCTTACTTTCATTTGCACTGTGAATGGAATATCGTTTCTTTTGTGAGTATCCGGTATGCTCATGTGTTTGAATTCTTGTTATAACAATTATACATAACCGCAGAATTAACGTACCATTTATACTGTTCAATTTACTTTAATTGTTGTCAATATTTTGATAAACATATTAAAAATAGAAAACAAGAATACAATTATTATGATGATAATAATAGAATTGACTTTGAGAATGGTGAAAAAAAACAAACTAAAACCAAAAATATGGTTTGTTTAAAAAAATAAAGTAAAATGATAATCATTGTTATGCACACTAATACAGCTTAAATTGAAACATTTTTAACTTATCAATTACTAGTGTTACCACCTCTTGATGTTATTACAGCTTGACAGCACCGTAGCATACTTTCAATTAGAGATCAAATCGTTTCTTGAGGGATATCTTCCCACTCGTGGATAAGACTTTGTTGCAGCTAGTCTAGGCTATTAAGTGGTGGATTTTGGCTTCTAACACGGCGTCCCATTATGTCCCGAAGATGCTCTATTGGGTTCATATCTGGACTGCAAGCTGGCCACTCTAAAACTTGAATATTAACATTATCTAAGCATTCAGTAACAATATGTGCCGTATATGGTCTAGTATTATTCTGCATAAAAAAGAGTCCACCTCCAATGTAAGGTGCAAAAGGTTGTAAAATGTCTGCTATTTATCGTTGAGAAGTCCGACGTCCACCATCAACAATAAAAAGCTCTGTGAGAACTAATTCTAATTATGTAAACTTTAGGTCAGGATTTTATCACAAAACATAGAATAAAGTCCTTGTTTACAAAAATAATAAGTAGAATATAGTTTTAGTTTGAATATTGGGAAAAACTAAACTGCAAAAGACCTTGTCATAATATACTTATTGATATAAAATCAAAAAAACGTTTCTCCGTTCCTGAAAATGACTCCCACCCAAACTTTCTGATCTAGAGAAAACCTCTTAAGAGGTGGTAGTATACACTTAGAAGATTAAAAACATACTAATCCCAAAATCAACCATTGGGGTCTGTGAAAGAAAAACGCATCCAAATATTTAATATCCATGGTAAAGTAGCCAAGGTAATAAAATTAGTTCTTTTGCTTCTTGCCAATACATTTTTTAATTTTTAACTTCTTAAGTATATAAAAACATGATCAGGATGCACAAAAATGTTTTTGAAAAAAATTTGGATGATTAAGCACTCATTGCTGATAACAAATAAGTTAAAATTGAACACATAACAGCAATACACTGAGAATAAGGTTCCTTTCTTCTAATGTGTCTACTGTTGAGATCCACTAGACAGTTGGTTCATTCTGAATATTGATGATAACCAGGATATTGTTTAAAGCTTTGACAGTAAATCTTGAACTCAAGATAAAGAATCTCTCTTGCTTGCTTACTGAAGATCCCAAGAGAGCATTTTTTGGATGAACTTTGAACTTTTGAATGAACTTTGGGTGTGATGAAGGGTGTTTTCAGGGCAATATATTTGTCTTGAAAACCTTGGACTTTTCATTCTAGTGTGGATACAGTTGGTTTCCAAAGCAGGACTCAACAACAACATTAAGCTTTTGAAATGTATTAGTAATTCCTACCAAATGGAATGTCGATTCTTTTTTTGCAAATTACTGAAGCAAGTCAATATTTTTTGAGAGCTTTCTTCAGTATGGTCCTACCTACTGACCTCCATGGTAAAGAAGACTTTGGATGTGAAGCGCGGTTAGCCATTTGTCAGCGTTAGGCCAAGAATCTTTGTGTGATTTGAATAGATGGTTCACCACCCCTAGCAGGAGATGGAGTCACATGGGAGGAATAAAATTAGTAATAAGATAGTCATCTGGAAAATTGATGATTGGTGAATGAACAATGTTATTGTACTTCTTATTTTTTTTGTTGTCTACACCAGATGAGATGAAAGCTTCATAGTTTTTTCTAATTCACCCTAAAGTTCTTGGAGATCACAGTTTACCAACTCTTTTGCATCAACATCACACCACGAGCATGGGTGTGAGCTAGCATGTGACTGAATTCCATAAATGATATTTGCAAGTTTTATGTAATAAGACAAAAAGAAACTAATTTTGTGTATTTGAACCAAATCCAAGATCAGCCTGACATTCTCATATGTTTCTGGAAGTTCCTCGTAAACAGCAATTAGCAGCTGTTTTTTGACACTTGAGTGTTTAGAATTCTGTTCAGTTAGGAGTCTTCTCTTGTGCTGTTGTAGAGTTTGCTGCTGTTTCATGATAAACAAACTGACTTTGAGAAAACCTCCTTCATCAATGTCCAGCTTCTCAAGATGGTTTAGAGAAATCTCTCTTTTTTTAATGGTTTATTCAAGCAGAGACTTTGCATCAATGTAGTGTGCAACTATTTTAGTTGCTTCAGAGGAATTTTCTGAGACTTGCACTTTGGTACATGTAAACTTTGAAGAAAGTTGTTTTCCAAATGACTGAAAGTTTGATGCAAATTGTTTTCTACAATTCGATTCTGAAACATCTTTTAATTTTACACCAAGCTTATTGATTGCAAAGTTTGAGAGACCAGAGTTTACTTGAACTTTGACAAGGTCCTCAGCCCCAAGACAATTTTTTTCTTGAAAGGGACGTTTTGATCTTACAGTTCTTGCAGATCCTGAAATATGATAACGAATTAAACTATAATATGTTTGATTAATTATAAGGCTCTGCCACCTATGCCATTTGAAGCCAATATTACAGCATTTCTTTCAGTGTTAAGTTTTCATTACAATCGCTTCCAACTTATTAACTTTGACAAGTTTTTTAAGGTTATGAATGATGCCAGCTATTACCAACTCAATTATGATTATGTTAACAGCGGATTATTTGACTTATATGTAGATTGCTACGACCAGGAAGAAGCATCCCCACCCTATGTTATAATTATGAAAATGCTGGAATTTTTTTTCATAACACAGAGCCTTAAATAATTCAAATAAGCTGACCATTACTTTATTAAGCAAATAAATTTGATTATTAAATTTATTTGCTTAATAAAGTAGTGGTCATTAATTATTAATTAAATTTATTAAGCAAAGAAATTTGATATTTTGCCTGGAATAATTGGAAATGGACTTCATCCTAGAGCTTGTTTTAGTCCAACAGTTACATGTGTGGATGCCATCAGATGATGAAATCACTGACACGTCAACTGCTTCTGCTGCAACTATCTTTTGATGTTACTTCAACTAAGCTTTTGTGTAAAGTAGATTTAGTGCAGACATGAGAAATACCTCTTCCAATCATAGAAAAACACTTGACACACCTGTTCTCTACAATGCTTTTTTGTTTCTGGAATTTGTCAGGTTATGGCTCTGAGATTTTTGGCACACAATGCATTACTTTTCCTAATACCGCAGCAACCCAACAAATCTGGGATTCACAGGTTGCTATTCTAGTCAATGTTTTGAGACTTATCAAACTGAAGTTATTTAGATTTGGTAGTGTGACTTTTTGGCCTACTTCACATCTTCGAAGTAGTGATAGACAAGCCTCACAATTCCAAGAGGAATTCTTGTAACTTGAAAGTCAATCTGTTTCCGAAAAATTCGCTTTGCTCTTTCCTTCATATCTTCTGACAGAGTTCATGACACTTTATTAACACAGAGAAAAGAAACGGACCTTCTGTTTTCCTCATGAGTTTTTGCTTTATTTGGCATTTTATCTTTTGCAACACTTTACAGATGTATAAAATTAAAAAAATAGCAAATCACGTTTAGTTACATTGAAAGAAATGTCTTTGCCCTTTCCCGGAAAATGTTTAATTTCTGTCGCTAAATTGATACCGCTAAAAATTTAAAAAGCATGATAATAAACATATTTCTACATGAATGTATACTCAACAAACCTTCTTTCTTTTTAAAGCATTATTTCATTTTTATTTTCAAAGTTTCTGAAGCATGAATAGCTAAATATTTGGATGTGTTTTTCTTCCATGGACGCCAATGGTTGATTTTAGGATTAGTGTTTTTTCAACCCTCTAAGTGAATACTATCACCCCTTAAGAGGTTTTCTCTGGATCAGAAAGTTTGGGTGGGAGTCCATTTTTAGGAATAGTGTTTTACAACCGCTCTAAATTCTTTCGCTTCCAAACCAAACTGTTCGAGATGACAAGAGGTGAAAGCCAAAACGAAAAACAAAACAATCACTGAGGAGAGCGCATTATTTTCACAACTCGTCAACTAATGACAACATATTGAAAGAAAATTCATTCTTAATAAAAACCTAGAAATTAATTTAGTTTTCTTAAAACTATGGGAAAAGGAAGTTGGAATTACATTATAATAATAGAATAAATTCAACTATAAGTTAAACTCACAAAACAATTTTTTTTATCTACTCTTTAAATACTTTTATGTACCTTGCATCCAGCATCTTCCTCCGATATGATTCTCTATGTCTTTTATGATATTCTCCGTCTTTTATGATATTCTCCGTCTTTTATGATATTCACCGTCATATTTTGTTCCTTATTTTCTTTCAGTTTTTTTCAAATTTTTTTCTTTATTTTCACATAGTTGATGCTTCCCTCTTCTTCACTAAAATGATGAGAGCTAATTTGAAAGAAGATGGACTTTGCTAATTTTCAACTTGTGTAGGTATAACTATTTTCCTGCAAGAATTAGTATTCTGATACTGAGATTAGATTTCTCGTATGCTTCTGAAATTAGAAATATCTTAATTTCAGAGTTTGCTACACCTTTTTCTATTTCACTTTCTAAATCATCAGCAGTATTCTTTTCATCAATCATAATAATTTATATATAGTCATTAATCCAAACCGTTTATTATTTAACCTATCATATATGTATAGCCTTTTATAGTCAAAACTTTATATAAATCATTTGCGCATTCTTCACTCGTTTTCCAATTTTGTAATATCATTATGTCCTATTTTTCGTTGTCTGCAGCTTCTGCTGTCAATTTTAACATGGTCTCAAGCGAATTTCTTATCTTTAGCCTTCTGCAATCATTTTAAATTGTCAAAGTATGAGAACACAGTTATATTTCAGTTAAAACTATCAGCGTAAAACATGTGAAAAGACAACGCATTGTTAACGAAGTTTGTTGACAAAACGACTTAAATCAGCAAGGTAATCAATAAAACAAATATAACGATTATAAATCTAAAAACTTTCATTTACACAAGATAAGTGAGACCAAAATATATTTTAAAAGATAAAAAAAGAAATTAATATTTTAACTGATTAAAAAAAAAGTATTAATTGAAAATTAATAAAAGTTAAGCAGATTTTATTTCATAAAATCAAAATAAATAAATTTATAAATCAAATCAGATTAAATTATGTTTTTAAAATTCGTATTAATTCAATTTTAATTTGATTGGTCAATAAGCGCTCCTATTTCTGTCTTCTAAAGTGATATTAAATATGAAGACGTATTCAAGTACAAGTCATCTTTAGCTAAGATAAAATTTATTTGAATGAATTCGAAAGATTTAAATAATAAGTACAAATATTTATTGCTACAAATTTTCCAGAATAATTTTTTTAACAATATGTATGTTATACCCGTTCCTAACTTGCTTTTATTACCGGTGTTCGTTACTGATCCGTAAAAAGGATACTGGTTTAGCTTCATATTCTAAATTACTATTTGCATTAGTTAGGTTATTAACTTTATTTTGTAAATTATTTCTTTCACTAACCAAATTTTGGTTTCAACATTCAGCGACATGTGCAAGATGATTAAGTCAACTTCTGAATTTAGAGTGACTCGAGAGAGGGGTATGTTGATATTTTCAATGGAGACTCAAGGTATTTTTTCAGAAAACTTTAAGTTTGAAGAGGAGGGTTTTTCAGACAAATGAGTGTTTATCGAGTTCAGAGATCATAGTAGCTGTTTCGAATTTCAAAAATCGTTTCTTTTTCAAGCGTGATTGACGTGTATGTACTCTTATTGCAAGAGTACTTCCAAGCATTCCCAACAAAGAAAGCAACGCACCGATAAGTTCTCTTTCTAATTTCGAGTTGTGTGACAACTGTCTTTTGCTCAGCTTAAGTGTGACGCCAGTGTTATTAATGTACGCTTTTGTAATTTTATTTCATTGAGAGTTTGTTTTTGCCAGGACGTGATTGCCATCCAGATCTTGATGAGACAACTTTATAATGACGTCGCTCTTTTCTTGAATCTCTTTTTTTATTTTATCATCTTGGCCCTGTGATATATTCAATCTCACCTTTTGATAATTGCTCATTTTTTTAACAAAAGAAATTTATTTTCAACGCTCGACAGCACTGCTCGTGTAAAGGTCTTGCAACACTGAAGATATTCGTTCTCTGACGTGAAATTTGACGATAATGTCTTCTCCTCTAAAGTCAATTAAATTTCCATTTTGATCCACAATGTTTGTTTCCTTTCTTGAAATTTTGCTTACCACTACGGGCAAGTAAATCAAGTGGAAAGGTTTTTCGCTAATTATGTACACAGGAGGCACATCTGGATGAAAAGAATAAATGTCGTTTGTACTTTTTCCATCTGAATAAGACAAGTTGATAATGTCGTTCGTCACTCTGATGGTTGACACGTCGTCTATTCTCACAATACTCTCAGACTCGTAGTAGTCGATGTAACTGGTCACTTTATCAGGATTTGCTGGATCTTCTTTTTTTTTTCCGCGTATTCATATTCCTTTTTATCAAATCCAAGAAAAGGAGCTAAACTGTTATTCACATTGAAATCCACCCAATATCTCGTTGTCAATCCTGGTTTTCTAAATGTCAGTGTGGATTTCAACGTCGTCAGGTTTGCTCCAATAACTACTCCGTCTGCTCTGCACAAACTTCCAACTTGATCTTTCATTTCTTTTTGAATGTAATTGTTAAGCTCACTTAATTCATATGCTCCTTCTTCAATGTAAATGGTGTAACTGTTTGAACCACCGTTTGGACTATACCTAAAAACATTATTTTTAGAGTTAATGTTTGTGTGACTGTGAACAGTATCTAGACCAACTAACGCCATTTCATACCTTTTTGCTTAAATCAAACTCGATTGGCTTGTCAAAGTACGTTTTGATGACGCTGTTTCTTACAGTTGGAGTTTCTTTTTTTGCTTTTACAATGACATAAAATCCAGACATCTTTTTATATGGGGCCTGGAACATAAAAATTGTCAAATCCGCTTCGATAATTTACAATATCCTTTTTTTAGGACAAATCAATGACTGCAAATCCGTGAGGTTCAGACCAGCACTGCATGCAAAACTTTTTAAACTCTTCTTTTTTCATCTCGCTCGAAACATGATCGCAATAAATATGATCCACATTCTTTGAATCCTGCGGAAACAAGCAAATAAAGTTTGTATTTTCCCTGATGATTTGTCTGGGAAGCATGAAATAATTTTGCGCCAAATAGAAACAATCGACGTTGGAATGCCTTCCTCGGATGTAATATTTCTCGCATTTATTTTGCTTGGTCAATTGCAAATCGTCAAAAATCATCAAATTGTTTTTTGGTGCGTCAAGGATCCGGCACGTCGTTTGCTGTTTCAAAAAACTTGCACTCCTTGTCTGTTTTGTCGCTCCAATTTTTTGAAATTTCCTCAATGACGCATTCAGGGCTCGCGTTTAATTTTTCAATTTTGCTTTGAATGTTGAACAAATCAAGAATAATTTCTTTTGGCAATTTCTTCTCGAACGAACTTTTCAGTATTTTGTACTCTGGCTGAAAAAGAGATTTTCCAAACACTTGCAATTTGTTGTGATCCAGCCATCCAGGTCTCAGCAGCAAATTCAACAGCAATGTCGTTTTTCCACAACCCGACTTTCCAACAATGAGTCCTCGAATGCTCCTCGGAAGCAACTTGTAGTTGTTTGTTTTGCTTTTACCCACATTCCATGACAAATCAATCACTTCCATTTTTTTATGTTAGATAAATAAAATATGTACTGTGTTAAATGTAAAAGAAAAACGGAGACGATTCATTTGAGAAACGAAGTGACCAGAAACAACAGAAACATTCTTAAAGGAACTTGTGACGTTTGCGGAACGACCAAAAACAAATATATCTCATCCACTTCGTATGGATCCAAAGGATCTTCACAAAAAGGAGGAGACTTGGTTGAATCGCTTAACAAACTGTCTAGCAAAATCAAACTTCCTTGGGCCAAATTCCAAGGAGAAATGCACATTCCTGGTGTTAACTTTGCAGGTCCAGGCACAAACCTCGACAAAATACTAACTTCCAAGGATATGTATCAGGAATGGAGCAGGCCCGTCGACAGGGTGGACAACGCCGCTTTCCATCACGATCTTGCTTACAAATATTTCAACGACAGGCAAAACAGAAATTTAGCAGACCAAATGATGAATGAAGAAATGAACGCCATACCGAACCCCACACAAAAAGAAATCAACGAAAGAAAATTCATCACGCCCATTATAACACGACAAAAAAAAAAAAATACCGGCGAACCTGAAATGGACTGATCAGCTTGCAAACAAACTTCATTAACCAGTGATTCATCATTTCAGAAGAAGAAAAGGGATTGTCAATGACATCGATGAAACATGGGGTGCAGATTTAGTGGACATGCAATCCTTTTCAAAATTCAACAAAGGCGTTAGATACTTTCTCATGGTTATTGATGTGTTTTCAAAGTATGGATGGATTGCTTCTTTAAAAAGTAAAATGGAATTGATGTGGCTGATGTTTTAAGTAAAATATTCGAAGAAAGAAGATGCACAAAAATGTGGGTGGATAAAGGAAAAGAATTTTACAACAAGCACGTGAAAGCGTTGGGCGTGCAATTGTACTCCACTGAAAACGAAGAAAAAAGTTGTGTCGTTGAACGGTGGAACAGAACGATGAAAGAAAAAATGTTCAAATACTTTTCAGCCAACAACACCAAAAAATATAATGACGTTTTGGACGAAATGTTTGATAAATACAACCACACAAAGCACTCTTCCATTAAAATGACTCCAGTTGAAGCCAGCGATGAAAAGAATAAAATCAGGGTCTGGATGACCCTGTATGGAAAGGTGCAAACAGAAAGAGAAGAATCTAAATTTACCACGGGCGACAAAGTGAGGATCACTTAAAGTCCAATTTCGAAAAAGGGTACACGCCAAGATGGACTGAAGAGGTTTTCACTGTTTCAAAAGTTCAGAACACGGATCCTCCCATGTACCAAACCACCGACACCAATGGCGAAGAAAATCAAGGCACTTTTTACGAGGAAATGCAAAAGACCCATCAAAACATATTCAGAATTGAAAAAATCATTCGAAAGCAAAAGAACAAGTCATTGGTTAAACGGCTAGGATATCCAGACTCATTCAATTCGTGGGTCAATCATTAAGAGTTGATCCGTTTGCAAAAATAAGTTAAAAAATATATATTTCTATATAAAAAAATGAATTTTATCACGATTGAAAATTTTGATGAAAGGAAATTGTTGGTCGGAGAAATTTATTCAGCAACAAAACTCATTCAGTACCAAAAAATTTCACTGTATTACGATTACCCCTCTGGAAAAGGTCCTGTCGTTTTAAGAACTCCCGTTTTACTTTCGCTGGGTGTGTTTGAAAGTTTAAGCTTGGAAACAAATGAACTGACTGGATATTCCATGTCCTTTCTCGGTTTCAACGAAAAAAATGGCATAAGCGAAGATGAAAGAAAATTCATCGAGGTGACAGAAAAAATATCTAAAATTCTTCGTGAACAAGTCATCAAAATGACTCCTTTGTTAAGAAAAGGAGGAAGGACAAAAAAATGATCACTGAAGATTTGTCCTTCTTCAAAACAAAAACAAACAGCGCACCTTTATTTTTTAAAAAGTTGTTTACCAAGAAAAATGAAAAAAATAAGTCACTTCTCTCTTTTACGCAAAGAAAACAAAAGAAGATGTCATCAACGGAGTGAAGAGCATGAAAGAAAATAAAATATTGGTTGAAAAAACGCCTCTGAAATACATCCGAAAAAAATGTTTTGCCATCGCCACTTCAAAAATTGAAGGTGTTTTCGTAGGATCTCAAATTGAATCCATACAAGTGAAAATTCCTGAAGTCACCATCACTAAAATTTCACCTTCTTTTCAATCCATCACGGGTGAAGACTTGGATTTGGGGGAAATGGAATCTGATGATGAAATATGACTTTTTTAAAGTCCTTTGAATTTTAAAATGATCAACGTTGAAGGAATTGTCTTACCGAACAAAGCTCTCACCAACTTTCAATTGATAAAGGCGGCAAAAAAATTTAAAATTTCAGAGGCGTTTTTATCAGGGACGAATTGCTTAAGAAAATGCAAGGAAAAAAGAATGCGGAATTGTCAATACGGGAGATTCGAGCACAAATGGGTTTCATTGGGTGTGCTGGTTCAAGAACGGGGACAAAAAATACAACTTTGACTCTTACGCTCAACCACCTTTCGTAGAGCTCGTTGAATATTTAAAAAGTCCCGTCTTTTACAACAGCGAAAGGGTTCAATTTGGTGACACCTCTTACTGTAGTCACTTGTGTCTTTGCGTCTTGAAAAAATTGGAGGAAGGAAATGACTTTCAAAACGTCATCAACACCCTTTGGTGAATTTTTCCGGAATTGCTTGCAATTTTTAAAAAAATGCGCATATTTAAAAATGATTGACAAATTTGGTAGAACATAATTGGGAAGATATTTTTATGATCCACTTTTAACAGGGAACAACGTTTTTATAAGGACAGATGGATCCAGCACCGTCACCTCAGACTTGGATTTCAATTCGAATAAAATAATAAATTTAGCAGAGCCCACAAACTCACACGACGCAGCCACGAAAAATTATGTCGACACTCATTCGTCAGGTGGGACTGGAACGGGAACTGCAGACCTCGATTTAAACTTTCACAAATTTATCAATGTAAACGAACCTTCAGGCTTGCACAACGCCGCCAAGAAAAATTACGTCGACGTCAGCTCGAGCATGCGCATAAAAACAGACGGGTCGAGCATCATCACGAGAGACATCGATTTGAATTCTCACAAATTGATCAACGTGTCTGATTCAACCAGTTTACGCGATGCTGCCACAAAAAGCTACGTGGACACTCAAGTCGCTTACTCCAATATTTTGTACACAGACATTAACATGACGTCACACAACTTACCAATCTTGCTGAACCCACATTGTCCTCAGGCTCTGCCACTAAAAATTATGTCGACACTCATTCCTCTTCTGGAATAGGAACCATCACATCAGACCTTGATTTGAACTCGTACAAACTCATCAATGTGTCTGAGCCCACAAACGCTCATAATGGAACGACAAAAAGCTATGTGGACGTCTTGTCGCAAAAATCCAATTTTTTAGGATTGGTTCCAGAATCTGGATTCACCAGTTTAGGTTTAAAATCACAAACTGTGTCTGCTGGATTGCCTGATGCGTTTACCGTTTTCACCTACTCTGACGGTACTGGATTTTTTAGAAGGTTGTGGTTGGCTGTCAACGGAACCGTCAGAGGAGGATTAAGCGTTCCTGGAAACGTTTTTATTCGGACTTTTGCAGACGGCAAAATTGGCGTAGAGAATTATTCAGAAATAGGCCCAGACCAAACCTCCCTCGCTTGCGACTTGCTCTTTTCCCATCTTTGCGGGTCGTTTTACGCCAACTCTTTGCAAGGATGCAACGTATACAGCACCACTTCCTTAGGAGGATATCTCACACTCGATATGCCTTTCAAAACAAGCATTGCTGTACAATTACGCAACAAAACAGCTTCACCAGTGACGTACTGGATTCAACCCTTCATCACCCCACTCTCCACCATTCCAAACTTTTTACAAACTTTACTCGAGGACGTTTAGGCATCTTAGCACCACTTACGGAGACGAATACATCCTGCTCAACTCTGCAGGCAAAGGAAATGGCGTGTTTCTGAAATACATCAGAGCGCACATCATCGGCGCCTCTGAAAACTGGTGGGAATCCAGAGCGAGAATGTACGATGGCAATTCAGTTCCTCCTGGAAATAGAACTGTGATCAGTCCGCGGACACCATATAATTCAAACAATTACACTTTTTTTCCTGGTTACGACGGTGACAGCAAATGCATTTTCTCCTCCTCCGAATTGGAAAATTTTTACTTGTCCTTGTGGAACGGATCAAACGTAACCTCGTTCAACAACAAGTCGACGGGACTGCTGTATCAATCCACTGCTTCCATCGGCTCCACCACCACCATCTCTTTTTACAGAAATTTGGAGAAGCAGACTCCATGCCCAGCGTTGCATCTGGAAGAAGGCTTGTCATCACGCTAAACTCCAGTGACGCCCAAGTCGGTCAATTCAGAAGCTTTTATCTCCTTCTCGGACAGGTCTATTATTACGGATAATTTCTTGTCATAAAAAAATAATTTTTTCATTACAAAAATGGAAACTCAGAAGATCGCAAGCGAATATAAAAAAAATGATTCATTTTGATCGAAAGGGAAACAGAGGATGGAAAAAATCCACCCTTTTTTTCGATAAGCATTTAGAGTACCCTCCATCAAAAGTGAATTGCAGATATGAAATATTTGCTCAAAGCGACATTAAACTAAATTGACTGGCTCATCAGAAAATAACTTTTATGTTTGGAATCAGCCTTGAAAGCGGAATACCCTTGGTGAATTTGAGGGAAAGCATAAAATCAAAACTGGATTATTTCAATCACAACATGGCGATTTCAGAGTCGATGGATAATGTCATCATGGAAATTCACAATAACAGCAATTCAGACGTGATTGTTAAAAAAGAAGAAAGTTTATACTTTGTAAATTTTTTAAATTCATAAAATCCCATGAAAACAAATTTTTTTTTTAAATTTATTTTTTGCTTAATAAAATGGAATATAATTGTGACGTTAATTGTTATTTATCTAAAGAAAAACACAGTTCATGTGGGACTAAAATTTATCCAGCTGTTCCAACAGCTCCAGCGGATGAAGGGCACAATTACCGACTTCAAAAAATAAGCGAGATACAAAAAGACAAAGAGAATGACTCTCAGCAAGAAGTACCATCGCGCATTTAAAATCATCTCTTACCCAGACACCTCGTTGCAAGCAGGTGGAGTTGCACCTGGAGTTGTTGGAATTAGAGTTTTGACTACCATTGTTGCCGCCCCTGTTGTAATTGCATGCGAGGGTGTTGCTATCGGCGCAGGTTTTTTATCCATTGTTGGAGGTCAAGTCAACAAAAAACTTGCATCAAAAGCATTGAAGCACGAGAAGATGAAATCTCTTGCAGAGTCTAAATTAAACACTATAAGCAACCACATTTCAAAAGCTTTAATGGACGGCGTTGTTAGCGATTCAGAGTATGAATTGATTTTGAGCGAGCCTCAAAAGTTCAAGTCCATGATGGTTGAAACAAGGACAAAAACTAAAAGCAGCATTGACGAAATCACAAAAGAGTCTAATTTTAGATATAAATTTTTTAAGAGAATAATTTTTTTTAAGAGATTAACTTTTTTTTTTCCACGGATTTCACAAGTGGAATCCGTGGAAAAAAAAATTAATCTTAATAACACGAACGCAATCTCATCGTGTTTTTTTTCTGTATTATAAAAAATGTCTTTTTTTAAAATACAAGACCCAAACAATAGGGATGAGCTTGTCAAAGAAATGATTGAGAGCAAAAGGCTTAACTTGAGCGTGGACGGCTTAACGGCTCGTGCAAAGGCTTAACTTGAGCGTGGCTGCTTGGCATGCTGGAAATACTGGGTCAAGAAATGAGGCTGAGACCATATGCTACGAGCTGTTGAGGCAAAATGTTGTTAATAAATACGAGTACAAGTCGATGCTGAGGTACATTGATGGATGAAACTTCTTCGGATCCAGGAAAATTCTTTGAATTTTTTTCACCTTTATAAAAAATGATCGTTTACAGAATAGATATGTTAAGAAACACGTTGTCGGTGGAAGTGGAATAATCGACACATTGAAGGATTTTTTAAGAAGAGCGGCCACATCGAGCGCTTCTAAAGCATCATCCACTTTGGCTAATAAAATTGCAAAAAGCGAACTGGGAAGAGAAGCGATCATGGCAACTAAATCGGCAGGGAAAGAGCTGGCTTCTACCGCCATATCCACCGCCAAAGACGTGGCCGTTGACAAAGGTAAAAAGACCATAGAAAAATTGTATGCCAAGACTGGAACGCCGAAGCCACCTAATTCGAAGGAGCTCACTCAGAAAAGCAAAGACATCCTTTCAGGAATGGTCAACAGCAAACTTGTGTCAAGCGCGCCGATTACGGACGAATATTCAATGCTTGGAGGGGGAGAAATTGTCAAATAAAAATGTCATCAGAATACAAGACCTTTTAAAAATGGGAAATGGGATGAAGACAGTGTTGTTGTAGATTTTTTTTTTTCTTGTAAATAAAAATAGCAAATTCCGATGTTTTAAATTTTACAGAAGAGCTCATTGTTGATGAAGAAATTGAGAGATTTGAATTTCACGAATACGAGCCAGTCAGTACAAACATAAATACTTTTGCGACGATTACGTTAAAGTGCTTTACGGATATAAACACACACTTACTCTTGTGAGAAAGAGCGACAGTGATGCCATTTTTAGAACAGCTGCAACAGCCGCAGGAAAAGTGGATCTTAGCAAACTGTCCTTGTTTATGCCTCATGTCACACCCTCTGTTTTGGCGAGAAGCTAGCTTTACAAAGTCATTGAATCGAAAGTGGATGTGCCATTTTCGTTCAGATCCAGACAGTGTGACACAATCACTGTGCCTGTATCAAATACATTTAGTTGGAGGTTGAGCGCAAGATCCGCCAGTGAAAGACCGAGGTACGTCATTGTAGGATTCCAAACCAATAAAGATGGCAGTCAAGAGCTGAACCCTTCCGTATTTGATCACTGCGACTTGAAAAACATGTACGTCACTTTAAACACTAAAAGGTATCCTGCTATCAATTACAACTTGGACTTTAAAAACAACAAATACTCAAGGGCTTACAGAGATGCCGCCAAATTTGAAATAGGCTTTATGGAATTAGCGAGATCATCGCTCAACCGAACTTGTCCGCATTAAATTACAGGTACATTTGCCCACTTTTTGTTTTGATGTGAGCAAGCAGGCTGAGAGGTTAAAATCTTCAGTGTTGGATGTGCAAATAAAAACCACATAAAATTCAAACGTTCCCGCAGACACTCAGGCCTTTTGCCGTTGTCCTTTCTGATAAATTGCTTAGAATTAAATCGGACGGAAGCAGAATGAATATTGTTTATTAGGTGCGAGGCACCCATACAGGTTAAGTCCAAAGGACCCACATGAGGTCTTTCAAAAATAATAATTCTTTGCTTATTAAAAAATGAGATTTATGAAAAAGGATTAGAAAAAACTGCTGAAAGAAAACGGCATTTCAAAAACGTTGAAAAGTAAAATGTCGTTAATGATGCTTGCGGTTGAAAACAACCTGATCGACAAAAGCGAATTGATGGAAGATGTGAAGGAAGAGAGACCTAAGGGAAGACCTAAAAAATCAATTTAAGGTATTTTCAACAAGAAGAAAAAAAATGAGACACTTTTATCCGTTTTTTCTGTAATGCAGCATGAGAGAGACCGACATGGTTAAGAAAAAGCATCTCGAGCTTCTTGCGTTTGGAGGATGTGGTGTGTTTCGCAATTCTGAATTTTAGCGCATGGAAAAAAAGATCAAAATGCAATTCAAAGATTGGAGCAACTTGAAGAAAATGGAAAAGCTGAGAGCGATCGACAGGTACATGCTTCATTTTGATTGTGATTTTGAGGAGAAAAAAAGATTTCCGGAAAACTGAAAATCGCGATTTTGACTCGAGCGATCGAATAAAAAAGACATTGTGTACGAAAACTTTAAAATCTCAAAAGTCCTGTGCAGAATTTAAAAAAATTGAATTGAGTTGAATAAAATCATGCCAAATGAAAAAAATGGAAAACGATCAGAATGTATTTGCTGAATTTAGAGAGGAGTTTTCTGAGGAGTTTGACGGTCAGTTTTACATTGATGAGGAGTTGGTGGGTCAGATTGTATTTGACAAATCAGACAGGGAGTTTCTGATTGAATTTCTTTCTTCGGATGAAGAGTCGGACAAAGAGTCGGATGAAGATTCCTTTCAAGAAGATTTAGGATATGAGTCGGAAGAAAAGTCTGAAGAAGAGTTGGAAGAAGAGGTGGAAGAAAAAATAAAAATGCACGAAGAAAAAGGAAAAATGCTTGAAGAAAAAATAAAAATGCAAGAAGAAAAAAGAAAAATGCTTGAAGAAAAAATAAAAATGCAAGAAGAAAAAAGAAAAATGCTTGAAGAAAAAATAAAAATGAAAGAACAGTGGAAGAAGAGTCAGAAGAGAAGTCGGAATAAGAGTCGGAAATCCGTAAAATTCTTTGATTTTTTTAAGATCATTTGAATCCGTGGAAAATTCTTTAAATTCATTTCACTAGAGAATTTAAAAAAATTAAATTGAGTGAAGTAAATTTCTTCCCAAATGAAAAAGACGGAAAGCATGACCAACACGGACTCCCTCATCTACGAAATCAAGACGGACAATTTTTACAAAGACGTTTCTAAAGATGTAGAAAGCAGATTCGACACGAGAGAATTTAACAAAAACTATCCCGCCATTCAAAACGTCTGATTCAAGGTCGGTGCAAACAAAAAGGTCATTGCCATGTTCAAAGACGAAACCTCTGGAAAACAGATTAAGGAATTTGTCGGTCTCCGGTCCAAATTGTACTCTTACAAACTCCATGAAAAAGAACACAAAAAATGCAAAGGGGTGAAAAAAAATGTCGTTCAAAAATACATCACACACGAAGATTACAAAAAATGCTTAATAACTAAAAATGAACAGCTCAGGAAAATGAACGTCATCCGATCCCATTTACATGAAATTTACACGGAACAAATTAACAAACTCGCACTCAGCGCTGACAATGATAAAAGAATCATCTTGGAAGACGGAATTCACACGTTATCTTACGGGCATTACAAACTCAAATGAGCGTCAATATTATCAAAAAGGTAAGTAACATCAGCACAACAAAAAAATGAGCCAGAACTCTCAATACTTAGGAATAGACCATCACTCACGGACAACACTAAAAATATATGCAAAAATGAAAATGAGCAAGAACCGACAAACCCTAGTAGTGCCACCAAAAGAGTCTTTCTTGTCTAAACTCAGCGATGAGGGAATAAGCGATAAAAACTACTCACACGCCAAAACGGTATGGGACGAGTTTAAAAGCAAAACGTTTAGAGATTATCACGACTGTACAATGTGTCAGACGTGTTGATGTTAGCAGATGTGTTTTAGAATTATAGAGATGTCTGCATGAACAATTACAAACTCGATCCTGCTTGGTACTATACATCTCCAGGATTGGTATGGGATGCTTCGCTCAAGATGACCAAAATAAGATTGTAACTGTTAAGCCAATTTGACATGATAATGATGATCAAGAAAGGAATACGCAGAGGAATTAGCATGATATCAAACCGATTAGGAACTTCGAATAATAAATACCTGGGAGAATTGTTTGATCAAAGCAAAGAGTCGACATACACTCAATACTTGGATGCTGTTAGCATCCGTGTACGAATGGGCAATGACCAAGCCTCTACCTACTCACGAGTTTGAGTGGATGAGCGAAAGCGAGTTAGCACATTGGAAATCAATGGCGTGTGTATTAGCTTGCACGACGATCACAACGACTACCCGTTAGCACCTGAAAGAATGGGAATAGACAAAGTGGACAAGCTCATACCAAACTTGAGCGATAAGAAGAATTATGTCGTACACTATGAGAATCTTAAACTGTACGAGCGATTGGGATAAAAAATTGCAAAGATACATAGAGGAATAAAGTTTGAAGAGCAAGGTTGGTTGAAGAAGTACATTGATCTAAATACAACTTTAAGAACTAAAGCCACAAACGACTTTAAAAAGGATTTTTTCAAGCTGATGAGCAATTCAGTGTTTGGAAAAAAAAAGGAAATTATTGAAAAGCGAGTCGATGTCAGATTGGTCACAAAAAGGGAAGAAGCTATGAAATTGTCTTCTAAACCGAATTACGACAGTCAAACAATATTTGTTGAAAACTTGATAGCGGTGCACATGAAAAAAATTAGTTTATGACAAGTCGATTTATTTGGGAATGTGCATATTGCAAAACTTTGATGTTTGAATTTCATTATGATTACATAAGAAAAATGTATTTTGTTCGTGCAAAGTTGTTGCTGACGGATACAGGCTCGTTGATTTACGAAATCAAGACAGATACTTTTTACAAAGACATTTCAAAAGATGTAGAGAGTAAATTCGACACGAGCGAGTTTGATAAAGACCATCCAGCTATCAGCAGTGGTGGGTTTAAGGTAGGTGCAAACAAAAAGGTGATAGGAATGTGTAAAGATGAAATCTTAGGAAAACAGATTCAGGAATTTGTTGGACTCAGATCAAAGTTGTATTCTTACAAACTACTTGAAAAAGATTACAAAAAATGCAATGGGGTAAAGAAAAATGTGGTGAAGAAATTCATCACACATGAAGATTACAAAAACTGTTTGGTAAGTAAAAAAGAACAGGTAAGGAGCATGAGCGTGATAAGATCCAGTTTACACGAAGTTTTTTTTACACAGAAGAAATTAACAAAGTGGCACTCAGTGCAGATAGTGATAAAAGAGTGGTACTAGAGGATGGAATACACACGTTGACCTACGGGCATTATAAATTAAATTACAAATAATTCATGAAATTCACTTGTGAAATTTATCAATGTAGAAGGAATCATCTTGCCGAACGAACCTCTCACAAACTTTCAACTGATCGAGGCAGCAAAAAAGCTAAAAGTAAAAAACTTTAAAGGCGTTTTTGTCAGAGATGAGCTAAAAATGAAGGTATAGAAAAAAGAATGCGGAATAGTCAATACAGTAGATTCAAGCACAAGTGGGTTTCATTGGGTCTGTTGGTATAAAGACGGGGATGAAAAGTACAGCTTCGGATCTTACGCCCAACCTCCTCTCATCGAGCTCGTAAACTACTTGAAAAGTCCAGTTTACTACAATAGCGAAAGAGTTCAGTTTGGTGATACTTCTTACTGCGGACACTTGTGTCTCTACGTCTTGAAAAAGCTGGATGAAGGGAATGACTTTCAAAGCGTTGTCGAAACACTTTGGTAAATTTGCATATAGTATCGGACAAAACATGGTGGACAAACTCAAATTTAGAACAAAAGTTAATCAAAAACTAAAAAGAACTAGTAAAACAATTGTACATATTAATTTTTAAATAGTTTATTATGTTCTTAACAAAATTTAAAACGTTTGAATCATACTAAGAATCACAAAAAAAATTTATAACACATTTTTTTCAACAAACTTCATTTTTCCTTGGACAAAACAAGGGGTGGACAAATCAAAACGAAGCTTATTTTATAAGATTTCATTGTCTTTATTCAATTTACCGCATTCTTTTGTTTTCACTTTTATCCTAACATTACTCTAAAATAATAAAATAGATTTTGGAACGTCTGGCCAATTATTTTTTCAATTAAACTAAAAATAGATTTAACTCGTGATATATGGGGTAAATTGCAACTTAAAATGGCTTACGACAAATTAGGAAGTGTTTTACGTGAAAATATTATTAAAGATTTTAAAAGCGGAAAACGTCAAGCTGAAATTTGTAGAAAATATAATATAGCTAAATCGACTGTAAGCAAAACTGTCAAATCATTTGGATCTCGTGACTGCTATAAAACAAACCATCGGGGCGGACGTCCAAGATAAACAACACAAAGACTAGATCGAATAATTGTTAAAGAGCTTAAAATAGATCCATTTTTGTCATCCACAAAATTAACCGAAAAACTTGAACTACAAATCTCTAATCGCACTGTGCGACGAAGAGCTAACGAAGCAAAATTGTTTTCTCGAATGCCTGCCAAGAAACCGCTAACTTCCTTTAAAAATAGAAAGCTAAGACTTGCGTTTGCCAAAGCACACCAAAATTGGACTGTAGACCAGTGGAAAAACATACTTTTTAGTGATGAATCAAAATATAACCTTTTTGGAAGCGACGGCAAGAAGCGAGTCTGGAGACCAAAGAACACCAGATTCAATACTAAATATACCAAGAAGAGTGTTAAGCATGGAACGTCTGCTATAGTTTGGGGTTGTTTCTCAGCACTAGGAACTGGTCCTTTTCACAAAATTAATGGAATTATGGACCGCTTTGTTTACAAAGATATAATGGAAGATGTTATGTTACCACATGCTGAATGGGAGATGCCCCTAAAATGGATTTTTCAACAGGATAATGATCCCAAACATACGTCAAAAATTGTAAAACAATGGTTCAAGGACAAGAATATCACCATAATGGAGTGGCCTGCACAAAGCCCTGACTTGAATCCCATAGAAAATTTGTGGGAAATAATTGACAATAAGATTGAGCGTGCAAATGTGAAGACCAGTGAGGAATTATTTGAACAAATCGAGAAGGCCTGGCGAGAGATTGATATGAGAATTGTTGACTCATTAATTGCGTATATGCCCCGAAGAATGAAAGAAGTAATTAAAAGTAAAGGAGGTCCTACCAAATATTAAGTTAACTTTTGAAGTTTTTTGAAAAATAATAAGTTAATTTTTGAATTTTTTTGAATTTTCAGTCGATTTTTTGAATGTCCACCTTCTTTTGTCCAAAGAAAAATGTAGTTTGTTAGGGAAAATGTGTTTTAAAACTTTTTTAGTGATTTTTAGTATGATTCAAAACTTTTAAGTTTTGTTAACAACATAATAAACTACATAAAAAAAAATATGTTCAATTGTTTTACTAGTTTTTTTTTGTTTTTGATCAACTTTTGTTCTAAATTTGAGTTTGTCCACCATGCTTTGTCCGATACTGTATATAAAAAAATGCATATATAAAAAATGATTGGCAAATTCGGTAGATCAGAAATGGGAAAGTTTTTTTATGATACTTCTTTAGCCACTCTATTAAGTGATCTATATATTAGAACAGACGGTTTAAGCACTATCACTTCAGACCTTGATTTCAACTAGCACAAAATAATCAACTTGGCAGAGCCTGTCAACTCATATGACGCTGCTACAAAAAACTACGTCGACACACATTCGGGTACTGGAGGAACTATAAGTTGCATCAATTCAGACCTCGATTTGAATTCAAACAATTTGATCAATGTGAATGAACCCACAAGCTTTAACGATGCTGCTACTAAAAACTATGTAGATGTAAGCACAAGTCTGTGTGTAAAAACAAATGGATCAAGCGCAATCAGCGGAGATATCGATTTGAATTCTCAAAAACTTATCAACATATCTGATCCAACCAGTTTACGCGATGCTGCAACAAAAAGACACTAAAGTAGCATACTCCGATATCTTTTACACAGACGTTAACATGACGTCACACAAACTAACAAATCTAGCTCAACCCACATTATCAACAGACGCGGCTACTAAAAATTATGTGAACACTCACGCATCCTCTGGTATAGGAAGCATAACCTCAGACCTTGATTTAAACTTGCACAAACTCATAAATGTGTCTGAACCCACAAACCTGCAAGATGCTGCCACAAAAACCTAGGTGGATATCTTGTCACAAATATCCTTTTAGTTTGAGATTTTAAACCTAAACATGAAAAGCTTGAGTTTGTAACCAATCCTTTTTAGGATTGGTTACAAACTCAAGCTTTTCATGTTTAGGTTTAAAATCTCAAACTATGGCTGCAAATTTGCCAGATGCGTTTACAGTTTTCACCTACTCTGACGGTCATGGAATTCTAAGAAGATTATTTAGTTCTATAACCACATTTACCATGGTGGTTAAGGAACTTGCACAAGAGTAGACTACAGCCAGTTATCATGCAACTTTTGGCTAACTCCTTTTTCCATAGCTTTTTTATATTGAACTAAACTAATGATTCTAAAAGTATTCTATGGCCTAACATCAAAAAAAAAAAAAAAAAAAAAAACTATTTTAAGGTAAATAAATTGCAAAATATTTATTTGTATCATATATGAAACATCATGCAGTAGTGGAACTTTATGAAGAAATTACAGACTAATGTTTGTTGTTAAACAGAGTGTTTATCTTGAAATATGAGCTTGATAGTTATATACACTCAATAAAGATATCATTATAAATAAAAAATTCAATGATGGAAAGCTTTAAAACAGTTGCGGTACTTATTAATACACAGCGCAGTTCCACACTTTTCACAAAATGAATATGTCAAGGCGGAACACTTGTCATATTTGCAACGAGCCCGCTTTTCATTCAATATGAGCCAATGCCCAATTTGATCAAACCAAATCGCTTCATGGGGAATGGCAATTTTTGGACCGACACGAGGCCTGATGTCATCAAGTAATGGACGACCGGCTTTTTTTTAAAGTGACACCTTGTACATAAACAATAAATCTGCTACCGCCAATTTGAATCTGACAAGTGGAGTTGACGGATTACGCTTCTGCCACAGAATCCAGGCATTGATTATGGACATTTCAAGCAAGTGGAAAAATATCCGATAATACTTTTTAGACCAAATCTTGTTCCTGTAATAGCCAAGTAGGGAATCAAGCAAGTCAACTCCGCCCATGTGCTTGTTGTAGATAGTGACAATTTCCGGACAGGAAATGTTAATATGGCACATATCTTTTCTAGAAAATCTTTTAACCTCGATAGAAGGTTCACTTCTAATAAAGTTGGACAGCAAGGTTACAACTTTGTTATCAAACCAGGAAACTATCGATACATCAACTCCGTCAACCTTGGCAACATGTTCGGTAAATGTTCCGCAACCCCTTTGCTTCATTTCCTTATCTGACAAGACTGGGCAATTTCCAACACGGTTCCTACGTCCAGTTCCAACCATTTGAATTCCCTTCTTGAACATGTAAACATTCAAACCAATACTGTTGAACCAATTGTCAACATACAATTTATGATTGACATCATCTGGCAAGATTTGGGCAAGGCGCATGACAACGTTACTACTTACCCCAAGGTCTGGTTCATTCTCAAGTCAAATGCTGTCACCTCCTCCACAGTAAACTTCAAAATTATAGCTGAAGCCAGAGACACCACTCAGAACAAAAGCTTTAAATCCCCATTTGTGCGGTTTTTTAAGGTTGTATTGTTTGATTGAATGTCTCCCTTTGAACGGAACAATCTGCTCATCAACCGCCAAACTTTCTTTAATTGGAATACTGTTCAGCTGTTCATTTATTTTGTTTATAAGAGGGGGGACCTTGAAAAGTTTATCGTCTTTGTCAGCAGCGCTGTTATCAGCAAAATGAATAATGCTTTTCAATTTTTCAAAGCAAAATTCCGATGGAAGACGACTAATAATCTCTTGTGCTAGGGAGTTTGACAATGGACATGTACAAAACGCATGCAACATAACTAATTATGTCTTCCTCTTTTACAGCAACTGGTTTTTCAGGATTGGTTTGCATGGAATACAACATTGTCTGATATGCAATCTCTTGAAAAAGGTCTTTTGGAAAAAGACGATAAAAGTATGACAGTTCTAAACCAAGACAATCCAATAACTCGTCCATTTTTTGTTCGTAGTTGGCTTTAAATTTGTGGTCTTCTTATTTATTTTGAAGGTTTTCAGCTTTCCACAATGGCTGAGAATTCTTTGCGGGCTTTTTTCCATTTGTATTAGCCTTATTGGTAGATGGCACCACTGTTGCACATTGTTTTTGACCAGCGCCACAATTTGTTTTTCTCAAGATTAAAAGAGGCTGAGTGTTATTACTGTCATCACTTTCATCACTGCTATCAACATCCTCACTGGAAGAAGAAATTGGCAAAAATAGTTCACAATCAGTTATATCTTCCTCATCGCTGGAATCTCCGTCTGAGGAGTGGAGGTCTGGGTTGTCATCAACAAATTTGATCAAGACAGGCGCCTGTGGATACCAGAAGGCTTTCTCCAATAGAAAGAAGTTGGATTGATTTCTGAAGATTAGAAAAAACAATACAATGGCTTTACAACAAAAGAAATAAAGATAAATCAAAAATAAAAAATTACAAATTTTTTTCCTTAGATGTATAATGTATCATTTCTGATATAGTTAAAAAAAGAGTTATGGAGATTTGACAGTTCATAAAAATAAGTAAACAAATACACAAGAGGGCTACCAATATGTTTAAAAAACTTCGGAAATTTTTTTGAGTTTATGATTAAAAGGAATCTTGCTCAACAAAACGGTATACTTACAAGAATTAGTTAATTTGCTGCCGGATGCCATTTTGATAACACAAGGAATAAAATTTAAAGTAAAAGTTACAAAAACAATCTAAGTGCAGTGGCCACACTCACCTAAATATAGCAGGCTGAAAATAATCCCATTTTCCGTTAAAAATCTCAGCGCATTCATCCAGAGATACACAATTTATAAACTGTATCATATATGATACAGTATGCAGAAAGGGGCTAATATTTTAAAATGATTTTTCACTTACATTTTTATTAAAGGTTTAAGTTGTTAACTACCAGGCAGACAACTTGTCTGAACTTTGCAATTTTAAACAATGCTTAAAGGGAAGTAGTACCCTGTGTAAAATTTACAGGCACTAGACAAAGAAATTGAATTAATGGCAATTTATTACTTGACTTTTCGGCTTCGCTTTCATGGGGAGGCAGGTCATCTGTATCTGAAGATAGTGTTGGAATTTCTTTCTCACGTTATATATAGGGAAAAGGCGGTTATGGCGCATTGACCCCTTCCCATACTTAAGGATGCATAAAAAATGATGAACACTTCATATCATGTTCTTGGACAAAACCAATACTTTAGAGTCGTCTTTAAAAATCAAGAAGAAGTATAAAAATAATCATGTTATTTCTATACCAGTTCTTCAAGATGCCTGTTCTTCTTTATTGCCTTGTTTTGTAATGTCCAATGGCCAAGGTGTGAATTCCATCTTGTAAGATGTGTCTTTTGTCGTCGTTAGCGCTGAGTGCGACTTTGTTAATTTCTTCGGTGTAGACATCGTGATGACGTGATCGGAAGACGTTCATGGTTGTAAGTTTTTCTTGTTTATCCTTCAAGCAGTCACCACAAGGTATTGATAACTTCTTGAAAGTCAAGGCCTTCATTCAATTTTTTCAAGACGTAAAGACACAAGTGACCGCAATAAGAGGTATTACCAAATTGAACCCTTTCGCTGTTGTAAAAAACAGGGCTTTTTAAATAATCGACGAGCTCGACGAGAGGAGGTTGAGCGTATGAATCAAAGCTATATTTTTTATCACCGTCTTTGTACCGACACACCCAATGAAACCCACCAGTGCTTGAATCGCCCGTGTTTGCAATACCGCACTCTTTACTTCTCGGTTTTTCGGTAACTCGTCTCTTACAAGAACACCTCTAAAGTTTTTTAATTTTAACTGTTTAGCAGCCTTTATCAGTTGAAAGTTGGTTAATGCTTCGTTGGGTAAAACAATTCCTTCTACGTTAATAATTTTTTTAAAATTTGTTAAAAATTTTAAATTAGAGAATGGAACCAAGAATGGGTATGCTATTGAAGGGTGAATTAGGCCCGAGGAGTAAACCAGAACCGGAAACAAGAGTGCTAACAAGCGTACCGAGCAAGGGGAGTAGAGCACCGATGAAACCTCCTGTTATTTCATGTCCTTTTCCAGTTTTAACCAAGAGTCCTTTTCCAGTTTTAATGAAGAGCCCATCGCCTTGGGTATTTCCAATCCAAGGTTTTAAGAATAAGCCAGAGCCAAATTTGGTTATTTTTATGCCTTTTCCATCTTTGCTCAAGTAAAATGTTTTGGGTTTATTAGTTGAGCTTGTGTGATTGACGCCTCGTCCAGCGATAGAATCAACCATAGCTGAACCGGCAGATGAAGCAAGTCCGCCCAATAAACCTTTTGCAAGTACTGGAGCTTCACGAGAGGCAAGCGTTCCTAGTAAAGGGAGTAGAGCACCGATGAAACCTCCTTCTACTTTTGCGTTGTGCATGAGCTGTTTTTTACTTTTTTTGTTTTGATACCTTTTCCGTTGATGTAGGCTTTTTTAATTTGGTCGAGTTGGGTTTGAGTGACAGCAAGAACATGTTCACCGTTCAAGTCTTGATGAGCAAGTCTAATACTAGCAACAGTTTTGTCTTGAATGGCTTTTTTAATTTTGTCAGCTTGTCCTTGCGAGATGTTAAGTTTAATGTTTTGATACATTTTTAAGTGTTAAGAAATTATTTATTTCACTTCTCGAATGTGATAACGGATCGTAATGTCCTCACCGCGAAAATCGATTAAATCTCCATTTTGATCAATGATGCGAGTAACCATTGTTGATATTTCGAAAAGTTTAACAGGAAGATAAATTAAATGCGTAGGTCTTTCGATGATTTTGTAACCAGGGTTAACATTTGGGTAAAAGGAGTAGATGCAATTGAGTTGGGTTCCATTAATATAGGATGATCCGATAACGTTGTTAACAATTCTGATGGTGTTGGAGCTTAAAATTTTAGCTATATGATCAGACTCGTATTCAGAATTGGAGTTTAATTTTCTTTTAGTAAACCCTAAAACTGAAGCGATGCTGTTCTCCACGTCAAAGTCAATCAGATAATTTATACCAAGTTTAATGGTTGATTTTAAAGTATTAATGTTGATTCCAATTTGAAGGCTGTTTGGAGAGTAGTTAATTTTATTTTGCAATGATGTAACTTCCACGTTGAGCTGTTTTTATCGTGTTTAAAATAGACTTTTGCAGATAGTCGTTGATGTCTTTAATTTCATAGCTTTCATCAGGAACGATGATGTTTTCCCAATGAGCTCCATTGTTCATGCTGCATTTGAAAGAATTGTTTTTACTGTTTACATTTGGAATGCTGTTGTACGTTTCCAAGCCGAGAAAAGCCATTTCATAGCTTTTTCCTTTCTCGAAAACGATTTTGTCTAAAAATTCAGTCGTGATAACACTTGATTTGCCATCTACATCGATTATAATACCAGACATTTTTTATGTCATTAAAATTTTTTAGATCATCTCATGATCCGTGGAAATCATAAATGATTTTTTAAGTTAGAAAAAGGCAAATTCGTCCAACCCTCTTCGGTATTTTCCATTGTCTATTTCAGAGGACAAATCAATGACAGCAAATCCATGGGGTATTGACCAGCATTGATCGCAAAATTCTTTAAATTCTTCAATTTTCATGTCGTGAGAAGCGCAGAATCGATAAATGAGATTGACAGTATTATCGTCTTGAGGAAAGAGACAAATAAAGTTGGCGTTTTTTCGTATGGTTCGTCCTGGAATCTCGAAATAATTTTGAGAGAGGTAAAAGCAGTCAACGTTAGAGTGTCTTCCTCGCATATAATAGGTTTCGCATTTGTTTTGCTTAGCATCTAGCAAGTCGTCAAAGATCATCAAATTGTTTTTAACCGCATCGAGATCTGCAGGGTCTGGCACATCATCATCCGTTTCGAAAAAATGGCACTCTATTTCTTCGTTTTCGGAATCATTTTTTGATCCTCCAGATCCGTGGAAATTCTCGAATTTTTTGAAAGATCGTCAATAACATCATCATGGTTTAAATTCAATTTTATCATTTCTTTTTGTGTCTCGGTCTTGAGCAGATTGAGAATGATTTCTTTTGACAGTTTCTTATCAAAGGCGCTTTTGATTATTTTGTACTCGGGTTGAAAAAGGGATTTTCCAAAAAATTGCAAGTGGTTATAATCCAGCCATCCAGGCTTGAGCAGCAAATTGAGCAGCACCGTTGTTTTTCCACACCCAGAATTTCCAACGATGATTCCTCGAATGCTTCTTGGTAAAAGCTTGTTGTTGTTTCTTTTAGGTTTTTCAGTAATACATTCCAAATTATCAATATCCATTTTATATTAAAACTTTTATATATATATTAAAAATGTACTGCGTTAAATGCAAAAGAGAAACTGAAACCATTCACTTGAAAAAGGAGATGACAAAAAACAATAGATCCATGTTGAAAGGGACTTGTGACTCTTGCGGAACAACCAAATGCAAGTTTATTGCTAAAGAAACAAAAGGAGGTGATTTGGTGGAATCAATCAACAAGCTGTCGAGCAAAATCAAGCTTCCATGGGCAAAATTTCCAGGAGAAATGCACATTCCAGGAATGAACTTTGCAGGACCGGGAACCAATTTGGATAAACGACTAACTTCTACGGACATGTATCAAGATTGGAGCAAACCGGTGGACCGAGTGGACAATGCAGCGTATCACCATGATTTGGCTTATAAATATTTCAATGACCGGCAAAACAGGAATGTGGCAGATCAGATGATGCTTGAAGAAATGAATTCGATTCCCAATCCAACTCAAAGAGAGATTAACGAGAGAAAGCTTATTACTCCTGTGATCAAAGCCAAAGCTAAATTTGGATTGGGTGTGAGTGATTTGAAATGGACGGATCAGCTTGCAGAGGAGCTTTATAAACCGGTTATTCATCATTTTAAAAGAAGAAGGGTGATTGTGAACGAGATTGATGAGATATGGGCAGCAGATTTGGTGGACATGCAATCGTTTTCAAAATTCAACAACGGCGTAAAATATTTGCTCATGGTGATTGACGTGTTTTAAAAGTATGGATGGATCGTTCCGTTAAAAAGCAAAACGGGTCTTGAAGTGGCAGAAGCGTTGAAAAAGATTTTCGAAGAAAGAAAATGCACCAAATTGTGGGTGGATAAAGGAAAAGAATTTTACAACAAGCACGTGAGAGCGTTGGGTGTGCAATTGTATTCCACTGAAAACGAGGAAAAAAGCTGTGTTGTCGAGCGATGGAACAGAACGATGAAAGAGAAAATGTTTAAATATTTTTAAGCCAACAATACCAATAAATACATTGACGTTTTGGATGAGATGGTGAAAAATTACAACAACACAAAGCACTCTTCCATCAAAATGACTCCAGTGGAAGCTAGCGATGAAAAGAATAAAGGTAGGGTATGGTGGAATCTGTATGGAAAGGATCAAACATTACCAGCAAAACCAAAATTTTCCATGGGCGATCAAGTGAGGATCGTAAAAAAGAAGTCTCATTTTGAAAAAGGGTATACGCCGAGATGGACTGAAGAGGTTTTTACCGTGTCAAATGTCCAGCATACGAATCCTCCCACGTATAAAATCGCTGATGCTAACGGTGAAGAAATTCAAGGCACTTTTTACGAGCAGGAGATGCAAAAGACGCATCAGGACATATTCAGGATTGAAAAAATCGTTCGCAAAACCAAGAGCAGATCATTGGTCAAATGGTTGGGGTATCCAGACTCGTTTAATTCGTGGGTGAACAATAAAGAATTGATCCGTTTGCAAGAAAGATGATCTTAAAAATCACTTGTGATTTCCATGGATCCAAAGGATCTTAAAAAATCAAAGATTTTCCAGCGATCATGAAATGATCTAAAAATCACTTATGGGATCCAAAAGGATCTAAAAAATTTTAAAGATGTTTTAAAATGCATGCTCCTCACAAGTTTTTTAGAAATGTTGCCTCAGCAGAAGTTCACAGTTTGGAATTGCAATTGAAGTATTTGGAAGAGAGGATCAGAGAGTTGGAGGAAAGAAGACCGAGTAACATTATTGTGCCGGGAAAATCGCTAGATCATCCACGCTATTACAACACGAACGGGCAGTATGAGATTTTTGCTCAGAAAGATATTAAATTTGCTGCTCTCTCCCATACAACGATATCTTTATCCATTGGACTGAATTTGGAGAAAGGTGTTGCAGTGGTGACATTAATGAATAAAATCACTGAGCAGTTGAATTATAGAAAGAACGAAGTTATTATTTCAGAGTCTGTAGATAGCGTTATTATGGACGTGAATAGCAACAGCAAAGAGGATGTGATTGTTAAAAAAGGTGAAAAGCTCTGTATGATTACTTACATTGATTTAAAATAATATTTCTTAATAAAAAAATGGAATATAACACATATAAAGAAATATATCCAATTCTTCCAACGGCTCCAGCGGATGAAGGAGGGCATGTTTATCGTCTTCAAAAAATAAGTGAAATTCAGAAAGAAATAGAAAGTGAAAAAGCAAAGAGAGTTCATTTGAGCAAAAAGTACCATCGCGTGTTCAGGATCATTTCGAATGTGGACAATACGATGCAGGGATTGTGCATAGCATTGGGTGCGACTGGAATAGGGCTTTTGTCTACGATTATTGCAAGTCCAGTAGCGATTGCGTGTGAAGATGTAGCTATTGGAATGAGTTTTTTATCGATTGTTGGAGGTCAAGTGAATAAAAGAATAGCATTGAAAGCGGAAAAGCATGAAAAGATAAAAGTGCTGGCAGAGTCAAAATTGAACACGATCAGCGAGCACATTTCCAAAGCGTTGGTGGATAATAAAATAAGCGATTCAGAGTTTCAGTTGATTCTTGGCGAGCTTCAAAAGTTTAAGGCCATGGCGGAGGAAATACGAACCAAAACCAAAAAAGGAATAGATGAAGTGACTAAAGAAAACTTGATCCAAAAAGGCCGAGATGACGCGATTCAAACTTTCAACAATTTGTTTAAAAAATCGTAGATTTTCCACGGATTCAAAGAATCTAAAAAAAATTAAAGATTTTTTCCAGGATCTGCACGCGGATTTAAGAAAGGATAACTTTAATGTAGAAACCAATTTATGTTTTTTTCTCCACGTATTTAAAAAAGATGTTTTTCTTTAAAATACAAGACCCAAATAAACGAGATGAAATTGTGAAAGAAGTGAATGATAGAAGAAAGAGGATTTATCAGGACAGCAATGACGGAAACATTTTAGATGCGGATTTTCAAGCTAATATGAGCAAGCTGTTTAAACCGCTCATCGAAAGCAACAAAAAGATCATTGAAAGCAACAAAAAGATCATCGAAAGCAATAAAAATTTGAAGAATATCCATGGATCTGAAGGATCTAAAAAGTTTGTATCAAAAATGCCTTTTGAAGTGAATAAAGTTGGCGATAAAATGTTCATTGGAAAAATGGAGGTTGAAATGGATGGAGATGATATTATTGTTGGAGGTGAAAAGCATGAAGGCACAAAAGGTCTTTGGGAGCTCATGACAAAATTTGAAATACCAAGCGAGTATACGGATGAAGATTTGCAAAATTATGAAAAAATTTTAATGGACAGCGATGCGATAAGATCTGATACGAAGCCGAATAAACCGAAAGCTTCAAGAAGACTAAAATATCAGCAGCTTATTGCTTCTGTTTGGGAAAAAATGATGCGTATTGAAAAAGGGAAAAAAGGTCGTGGAGTGATCATTCTTCCAAGCAATCCGAATGCGTTAGTAGAAAAGCTTGAATTGAGCGTGGCTGCTTGGCATGCTGGGAATACAGGTTCGAGAAATGAGGCTGTTGCTATTTGCGATGAGCTGTTGAGACAAGGAGAGATTAATAAATCAGAGTATAAATCGTTAATGAAGACGATTGATAAAATTTAGTCATCAAAGGATTTAAAAAGAAAGTGTTTAAAAAGAAAATGCTTATATGCAATAATCGAAGATATGTGAAAAAGAACGTTGTTGGAGGAGGTGGTATTGTAGACATGATTAAAAATTTCATTAAAAGAGCGGCTACTTCGAGCATGTCAAAAGCAACAACGAATTTGCTTAAAAATGCTGCATCAAGCAAAATTGGACAAGAAGCGATTACAGCTGCAAAATCTGCTGGTACAGAGTTGGCTCTTTCTGCCATTTCTGCTGCTAAAGATGCGGCTGTTGATAAAGGTAAAAAGACTATTGAAAAATTAAAGACTGGTTCATCCATTCAAACTAGGAAAATGTCAAAACAGAATGCGATTCGAATCCAAGATCTGGTCAAAATGGGAAGAGGCATGAAGATCGCTTGAAGTACGAGTGTGAAATGCCACGGATCATGAAATGATCTAAAAAAATTTTTCTTTCTATAAAATGATAACTACCGATCGATTAAGACTGACTGATAAACCAGAGTATGACACTGGCATTGATAAATTGGATTTTTTCGAGTACCTTCCAACCAATCTTGATTTAAATTCTTCAGGCACGATCACTTTTGAAATTGACTGTCAATCCATTAAAACACTACCCTCAGAGGCTTACATTCTTATTGAAGGAGTGTTGAAAAAGAGTGATGGAACTTTTTATGAAGCCACAACAAGATCGCCTTGGTGAATAATGCTTTGATGTATTTGTTTAACGACGTGACTTATGACTTGTCTGGAGAGCAAGTGGAAAGAGTTATTTATCCAGGTCCTGCCACTACCATTCTTGGAATGGCGAAGTATCCTCACGGATTTCAGATTACAGATGGTATGAAGCAAATGTGGTTCACAGACACATCAAATCTTGTTGAAAGTGAAGGATTTAAAGTTAGACGAGACCATTTGTTTGCAGACACTACATCCGTTGGCGCTTTTTCGTTCAGGATACCTTTGAAGCACATTTTTGGTTTTTGCGAAACCTATGATAAAGTTGTTTATGGGTTCAGACACACCATTACCTTTACAAAGAAAGAATGCGATGATGCGATTTATAGAGCGGAGAGCTGCAGTTTAGGAATGATTGATCTTAAAAAATTCAGGCTTTATATGCCGCGCGCTGAATTGAGTGTTTCGAAAAATGCTGGTCGCTTGGAAGAATCACCGACAAAAGCGTTCCGATGTTTGTTTTGTTTGGACTTCAGACGAACAGACCCTCTAGTCAAACTGTTAATCCATCACTATTTGACCATTGCGATATTAGCAATTTTTACGTGACCGTCAATGGAATAAAGTACCCAAATTATAATTACGACTTGAATTTTGGAGAAAAGAAAGTGGTCATGGCTTATGCAGACACGTTTTCTTTTGATGAAAAATATTACGGCACAAACGAACTTGTATGTCAATCTGGGTTGTCCTTGTTTCAATATATCAAACTGTATCCCTTGTTCTTTGTTGATATCAGTAAGCAAAAAGAAAGAGTGGCTTCAGAAACAGCTGAATTGGTGGTCAACCTTAAATTTCGAACTTCAACTGTTGCAAATACCGTTATCTTTGCCGTGGTGATCTCTGACAAGCTGCTTAAATTTGTTTCAGATGGAACCAACATGACTGCTGTTTATTAAAAAATGAGCTGAGATTTTTTTAAAAAAAAAATTGAATTGAACTAAAAAAATCACGGCAGAAGTAAAATGAGATATACAACATCGTATTTGAAAAATTTGCTGAAGGAAAATGGAGTCACTAAAACCTCAAACAATTTATTAGGTCTGATGATGCTTGCTGTTGAAAATAACTTGATCAGTAAAGACGAGATTTTTGAAAGTGTGAAAGAATACAGGTCAGAAGGTAGACCAAGAATACATGAGCCAAGAGAAAAGAATGATGATCCAAAATGGGACTGGCTTCGTTCAGTTAGAAAAAATCCAATCACTGTGAGAATAACCAACGTTGAAACGGGTGAGGTGACTGAATACAAGTCTCTTTACAAAGCGATGAAAGGAACTGGTCATAAATGTAAATATTTTGAGCGTCGAGATGGAAAGGTGTTTAATGGAATCAAGATTGAAAAGCTTCATCATTGATTTTTTAACTTTTACCGTGTTAAAAAATCGCAGATTTTTCCAGTGATCTTGGTGCAAATGGTTGGGGTATCTTTGGAAGCGTATTTTGAAGTTCTTGACATGTTTTTGAAGAATTGAAAAAAATTGAATTCGAGTAAGATCATTGACAGCAATTAAAAAAAGATGAGTAGTCTTTTGGAAAATAGAGAAGGGTTTTGTTTACCCTATGAATTAGACTCTTTTGGAAAAAGGGTTTTGATCCATAAGGATAAATTTGGAAATAGATATGTCGTTCGTGTTGATGATTTAGGACATCAGTATGCGGAAGTGTTAAATGGTTATGTTAGCACCATCATTCATTTGGAAGAGCTTGGAGATGAATTTTACTTTGACGAAACTGGAAAAAAGTATCTCGTCCTTCACGACTCTTACGACGACGAGTTTGTCATTAATGATTATTTCATTGACGAATATGGTCATCGCTATTTTTTAAAAGATGGTAAAAGGACTGTCATTTGCACATGCACAAATGGCGACTACATCACCATCATAGACGAATCAGGAGATCAGGATTTTAGTATGGTGTATGATGACGACGACGATGACGACTACGATGACAACGACGATGACAGCGATGATGAAGAAATGGGAAGATTGTTGGAAAGAGAGTTCATTGCAGAAGAGTGGGAAAAATCTGATTGCGCTCCTGCTGCTTAAGAAAAGTTTTCTGAAAATTGAATTGGTTTTAAAAAATCATGGCATTAAAAAAGATGGAGAGGAAGTATGTGATTGAATTTGATACCATGGGTCGTGCGCATCTGTTTGATGAAGAAAAAGAAATTCATGCGGCTGGATGTGAATTTACTGCACATGACGAGTGGGGAAGAAAGTATACGATTAGATTTGATGAAATGGGTCAAGCGCATGTATACGACTCAATAAGCGAAATTTTTGCCAATTATCTTGTTTCATAAGATCCTTCGAAACCGTGGAAATCACAAGTGATTTTTAATTCTTCACGCGAGAATTAAAATATGTCGACAGTGTGCCGAGATTTTAAAAAAATTGAATTGACTTAAGGAAGATCACGGAGGAAATAAAATGAGTCTCCAATCTTCAGAAAAATTTGTCGCGAAAAAGCGAAAAGATGAAAACACCGAAAATTTTTTTCCTTCACTAATAAAAATGGAAGATAAAGCATTGAAAAAAGTATCAATGGCATCATTACGAAGAGATGCTAACGAAAGGGCTATCAAAGGCTATACCAAAATGACAAGGGAACAGCTCGTTGAAGCTATAAGAACATCAAAACCTGTCATTGGTCAAAAGTCTGTCAAAGAGCCTGTTAATGATCGAAAAGATCGAAACTATTCAAAAATGACTGTGAAAGAATTAAGAGAGATGGCTAAAGGTCGTGGTGATATCAAAGGTATCTATAAAATGAAAAAAGCCGAGCTCATTGAGGTCATAAGACCTGTCATTGGGTATGGTCTTGTTCCTCAACCTCGTAGACGCACAACTGAGGCAAGACCTTTGCCTGTTAATGATATTCCTACCGTGATTAGGTTTGTTCAGCCACCTGTAAAAGTTTCTGTAAAACCGATAAAAGTTTCAATAAAGCCGACAAAAGTAAGGTTTGTTCCTTCCGCAGTGATAAAACCAGTCATTGCTCCAAAACCTCCATCAAAACCTCCTATTGCTCCTAAGCCAATTCATTTGCAAATGCACATCCTTGACACACCAGTTTTTGATTCAACAAACGTCATCATACCAAGACCAGTCATTCCGCCAAGACCTGGTTTGTTTTCAAGGATTGCAACAGCTGTCTCCAACGGTTTTAACCGAGTGCTTACTGCCATTGATCCCTACGTTCCAACACCTGTGAAGAAAACAGTAAGCAATGTGAGAAATGGAGTGGAAAAAACAATCAAGTCTCTCAATGGACTCGTATTTAATGCACCGGTTCCTGCTTTTACAGTAAAGTTTAATATGACTGAACATTCTGCAGAGCGTGCTGCTAGACTATTTTCTTACACACCTTCTCGATACCAAGACATTGTTCCTTTTTTTAACTTGGTGAGAGAGTCGGTCATTCAAACCATAGCAGGAGAAAGAAACACAAAGGTAAGAATTGTTTTAATCTGTGAAATGATTCGCGTAAGCATTTTAACAGGTGAAGAGACTACTCAGATGGCCAACTTTTCATCCAACTTGGAAATTATATTGGAGGGTACAGATGTAAGAACGGTCGTGAGTCAAATGGAAGAAAAAATCTTGGAGCGAAGCGCTAATTACAACAAGATGGGATCCAATTGCGTCTTGTCTAAGATTTTAAGAATGGATATCAGATTTATCGATTATGAACCTTTCAAGGGTTCTTCCTACATGGAGCTACCTACCAAGTTGAAAAACAAAAAGGCGATCATCAACATGGTAAACGAAGACAATCAATGCTTTAAATGGTCAGTCACTCGAGCGTTGAATCTTAAAAATAGAGACAATGAAAGAATTGATGATGACTTGATTCTAAAATCAGAAGAGCTCAATTGGGAAGGAATGGAGTTTCCTTTAAAGGTGACTCAAGTCGAAAAGTTTGAGAAAAATAATCCTGACATCAGCGTGAACGTCTTTCACTACGAAATGAATAAACCTCAACCTATGCAAATATTCAAATTTCATGATTGAAAGCACTGTGTTGATTTGTTGTATATTTCAAACGAAGAAAACAGCCATTATTGCCTCATTAAAAATTTCAGTCGGTTTGCTCGTTCTTCAGCATCAAAACATCAACATAAAAGATATTTTTGCAGAAGGTGCATGCACGGCTATGACCAAGAAGAAAAGCTCTAAATTCATCGAGAATACTGCTATGATAACGCGCCTATGAGAATCGATCTTCCAAAAGAAGGGTCGACCCTTGAGTTTAAAAACTGCAACAATAGTATGAGAGTTCCGTACTGCGTCTATGCCGACTTTGAAAGTTTCATCAAACCTATCGATGACAACACTGAGTATAATAATAAAGAGTCATATACCAAAAAATGTCAAAAGCATGTTCCAAGCTCCATCGTCGATTATATCAAATGCTACAACGAAACCATTTACAAGGGAAAGCTTGAAACGTATACAGCAGAAAGTGATGATGACGACGTGGCTCAAAAATTTGTTACCATGCTTGAAGCTAACTTTATAAAGATTTGTGACGATAGTTATTCACGGCAAGAACAATGGAAAAATAAGAGAATAGAGACTAATGAGGATGAGAAAGATTATGAATCTGCAACCGAATGTCATATTTGCAAAAAAGATCTTAACGGTGATAAAGTATGGGATCACTGCCATTTGACTGGAAAGTACCGTGGTGCTGCTCATAAATGCAACTTGGATTATAAAATTCCAAAATTTATTCCCGTTGTATTCCATAACTTGTCTGGCTATGACAGCCATTTGTTCATCAAGAGATTAGGTGGAAAAAAAGGAAAGATCACTTGTATACCTAATAACGAAGAAAAATACATCAGCTTCTCAAAAAGCATCAAAGTGAGAGATTCTATTGATAAGAAAGTTAAACCAAAAATAGTGTATAGAGATTTACGGTTCGTTGACAGCTACAGGTTCATGTCAAGCCCTTTAAAAGATTTAACTGACAACCTTGTTAAAGATTTGTGTGAGGAGTGCTCAAAATTAGATCCAAAAACATGCAAAAAGGACTGTATGGTTAAGAAAGGTAAAAAATGCAAATGTAAAGAAAATTGTGAAGATTGCGCTCATAGAAAATCTAAAAAAGGAGACATCATGTGCAAAAACTTAAATTCATTCCACAGCGGAGCAAAACGAGATTTGCTATTAAGAAAAGGTGTTTACCCTTACGAATGGGTGGACTCCATCAAAAAATTCTCTGAAACACAATTGCCACCTAAAGAAGCCTTTTACTCTAAACTAGACGATAAAGACATCAGCGATGAAGACTATGCACATGCACAAAACGTTTGGAACGTATTTGGATGCAAAACGTTTAAAGATTATCACGAGCTGTACAACATCTCAAACGTGCTCATTTTAGCTGATGTCTTTGAAAATTTCAGAGACACTTGCATAGAAAATTACGGTCTAGACCCTCTTTGGTATTACACCTCTCCTGGTTTGGCTTGGGACGCTATGCTAAAGGAAACTAAAATTAAATTGGACTTAATAACCGATATTGATATGCTCAACATGATCCAAAAAGGAATACGCGGCGGAATATGCATGATCTTAAACCGACTTGGAAACGCTAATAACAAATACATGAAAAACTATGATCCTTCACAACCATCCAAATTCATTCAGTACTTAGACGCTAATAACCTTTATGGGTGGGCCATGAGCAAACCTCTTCCTGTTAGAGGATTCAGATGGATGATCGAAGATGAATTGTCTTATTGGAAATCCATGCCGTGCATTTTGGAAGTTGATTTGAGATATCCTGAAGAGCTTCACGATTTACACAACGACTACCCTTTGGCTCCTGAAAGATAGTGATCGACCGGAATTCGGTTCGGATCCGGTTTCCGGCCAAAATTACGACCGGAACCGAAATTCCGGTTCCTGTTCCGGGTATATTTAAGATTTCGGTTCCGGCCGGATTTCCGGTTCAAAACGCTACCGAAAATATATATTATAAAGCTTTATTTAGCATAATACCGTTATGATCATTTTGATAAAAATGATAAAAAAAATTTTTAAATTAGTTGTTAAGCTTGAGAATTAATGTTAATAAAATTTGGCTTTGTTTGAAAACTAATTAATTTTCTTGTTTAAATTAACTTTAAATTAATATTCATATCTTGTAATGTTTTTATCGCTATTATTTGAGCTGAAGTTACACCATTCTGATTCTTACCAGCTCATTTTCTTAAACATATTGTCATGATCCAAATGGACAATTTTGAACCTCCTAAAGATGAATTTGGCTCCTGCAACTCATCTTTTTCGCACATTGTAAAAATTATTGCGCAACTTCGAACAGGGGAAAACGATTAATGTGCATTTTGACAATCCAAAAAATCATTTAGGTGTTAAATGATTTTTTTGGATTGTCTAACTGCTTCTCTATGTCTTGGGTTTCGGAAAAACTTTAAAAAAAAATGTAAAATTTTAGTTATTTTTACTACATTAATTTTTGTTTAAATTAGAACTAACTTTTTAAAAATATATTACTTATTTTCGGTTCCGGTTTCGGTTCCTGTTCCGGTTTGGATTTATTTTCGGTTCCGGTTCCGGTTAGGAATATTTAGAATCTATTACCGGTTTGGTTCCGGTTCCGGCAAAATTCCGGTTCCGGCACCACTATGACTACATCATACCTAAATACGACGATCGTGCAAAACTACTCATGACCGACACTGACTCGCTCATTTACGAAATCAAAACAGATGATTTTTATCAAGACATTGCTGATGACGTACTTGAAAAATTTGATACGAGCGAATTTCCTAAAGATCATCCCGCCATTCAAAACGCTGGATTCAAAGTAGGTGAAAATAAAAAGATCATTGGCAAGTTCAAAGATGAAACCGGTGGAAAGCAAATCACGCAGTTTGTTGGCCTTCGACCCAAACTCTACTCTTACTACATCCCTGAAGAAATAGATGATCAAGAACATAAAAAATGCAAAGGTGTTAAGAAGTGCATTGTTAAAAATCACCTCACTCATCAAGACTACTACGACTGCTTGAAGGATAAACAAGAAAAACTTACAACCATGAACGTCTTCCGATCACGTCATCACGATGTCTACACCGAAGAAATTAACAAAGTCGCACTCAGCGCTAACGACGACAAAAGATACATCTTACAAGACGGAATTCACACCTTGGCCATTGGACATTACAAAACAAGGCAATAAAGAAGAACAGGCATCTTGAAGAACTGGTATAAAAATAACATGATTATTTTTATACTTCTTCTTGATTTTTAAAGACGACTCTAAAGTATTGGTTTTGTCCAAGAACATGATATGAAGTGTTCATCATTTTTTATGCATCCTTAAGTATGGGAAGGGGTCAATGCGCCAGAACCGCCTTTTCCCTATATATCACGTTCACTTCCTTCTTCGTTTTCAGTATTAATATCGTCTAGACTTAGTGATGACAGAGTATTTGACTTTCTAGCAAACACTTTCTGAAAATACACAATGATGCTTTGCAATCGCTTTTACTGGTTTTAACTTACCTTAGATTTTTTGTAGCAACCAATCAGAATTGAGCATTTCAAATAAAGGGTGAAATAAAGTTATTTTGCCAAACGGATGGCGTGAATAGCATGAGGAAATGTATTAAATTTTGTTTAACTGCCAAAATGCCAAGTGAACATGTGGTTATTGCGATATTATGGTTTTATTCTTCTTTCCGTAATTTTTAGAAATATCAATTATTTTTAAACAAAATAGAACTTTTTCACAGAATACCCAACAGAACCGTTCGGGTAATCGGATTCGGGAACCGATAGGATCAATAACTTTCGGATACCGATTATTTACATTACCCGAAAGATTGAGTCGAGTCGGCTATGAAAAACATCGACTACCTAATTTTATCTGCGTTATTGGGTAATACCCGTTCGGGTAATCGGAATCCGATAAAATTATTTTTAGCTTTTATTGGTGTCCAATACCCGTTCGGGTCGCCACTCGTTCGGTTTTTATCGGAACCCTGACATTCCCAATGCTTAACCGTAGCTTTACCATGATAAGCTTAGATTTTTTAGTTTCAATATTTATGTTTAGTTAATTTTATGCGTGCTGGCATTGTGCTCAAAACAAACTTAAAGTTTAAAACTGCAATTGGTTTGAGGGCATTTTGGCGCTACTCGACTTTCGCACACCACCCCCCCCCTTTTTTTTTTTTTTATGATTGATTATGATAGAGAATTTTATGCTGATTAAGAAACGTATAAAAACACAGGTCTCAAAATCAATGGAAAGTGCTCTAAAGTTGAAAGTAAAAAATTATAGGACAGAGCCCCAACATTTGCTATCTTGATTAAACTAACGTTTCGGTTTATTTTGTTCTCAAAGGCATAACATTGGTAGCCTGGTTTTTATTATAGGAAATTGTTTTTTTGATTATTGTAGGCACGAAAGTTTTTTCGAGTGTAATTAGATATACGAACGAGCTGTAAAACATTTTGCTCTTGTGAAACATGTGATTCTTTCTTGAAAATTTTATTTTATATAAGAATTTGCGACTATTTCTTTAATAAAATTTTGCATTATTATTTAAGAAAAAAGTAGCAGAAAAGATAAACATTCATGAAAGAATTTTTCAAATTTTCCATAAAAACGTTGAGAGAATATTCTAAGCTGTAAGGTAAGAATCCCAGTTAAAGAGAATTGGCGTGATAATTTAAACGTAAATGAATTCTCATGTTCTTTAATTCAAAGTCTTCATTAAGATAAAATAAAAACCAGGTTGTAAATACTTTTAAAAGAGAACTTTTTGACCAAAATAAATCATTATTCAAGATAGCGAATATTAGGGATTTGTCGTATAATTTTGTACTTTCAACTTCAGCTTAGAGCACTTCCGTTGATTTTGAGACCCATGTTTTTTTACGATTCTTAACCACTTAAAATTCTTTATAATAATCAATCATAAAAAAAGGGGGTGCATAAGTCGAGTAGCGCCAAACTTTCTTGTATTACATTTACCTTTTAAATATTTACATTTGTATTTACTTTTTATTTAATATATTAAACATTTTCTCGTGTTTCTTACTTTTAACTCTTCGATGTTATAAACATCTTTACCGCGGTACCTGATCATCAACCGCTTGATGTTCGAATCACGAAGCCATTCACTAAAGTCATCGATGAAATTCGTGTCGTAATGAAGTTCAAGACGTAATTTCTCAGCGAGTCGAATCCACGGGAGGACGAAACCTTCGAACTCGTTCTTTGATATGAAAGTACGACTGATGTCTATCCCCAACCATTCAATTTTATGTTTCGGTGTCCATTCATCGATCTCCACTGGATGAAATAAGTCGACACGACGAACGTTGGTCGAACATAAAATAATAAGTTTTTTCTCATCCTCTGATAAAATCTTTTTCTCAACCTGTAAAAGTTGCAATTTTTGATGAAACTTCTCCATGAAATATTTTTCATGTGAAACTTCATGAGCAGTCTTTACATCACTTATAACAATATCCCACTTTCGTTCATCGATTGATCTTTTCATATCTTCGGTAACCGACGCCTGCGCTTCGAAAAAGCATTCCATGAACATCTTGTATTTATCTGAAGAAGGAGAATAATAATATATTAACATTATTATTAACATTTATTTATTTGCAACAACAATTATTCAAAAAAATCAAACTTTCAAAACTTTCAAAAATTTGAAAACACGATATTGTGTTTTTAAATTTTTGAAAGTTTGAAAACACGATATTGTGTTTAATATCCGTTTATTAATAAATATAAAACGAATATTATTTTCTTTTAAAAAAAGATCAAAACAGTTTTTATTTATGAAATGCTAATTAAACAAATAAATAATTTACGAAATTTAAAATTAAAATATTTATTGAAATTTACAATGCGTTGAAATGGGGGATTAAAAGTATTCTCTGAAACATAAAAAAAATTTACAATGCGTTGAAATGGGGGACTGTCACGCTGCTGCTGCTACAAAAGATCAAGAAATATCAAAAGATTTTATTGAAAACCTAATAGTGCTAAAGTATGTGGTTGTAAAGACTTTCAGCTCTTTACAGCTACACCCCTAATATTTCTTTTGTTTTTATTGGCAAAAATTAGAAGTTGGTGACCTCAAAAAACTAACCAATAGTGAGTTAAATGACAAGTAAAACATGCAAGTCAGTAATTAATGAGCTACTTAGTTCTACTGGGTGTGCTTTATCTCATTACCATTAATATAAAGTATAGTATTAAAGCCTGTTTTACATCAATTTAAATGATTTTATCAATTTCTATTTCTTTAGGATAAAAAAATACATTATGTCAGGTTTTGAAGGCCTATAGAATTTGGGAGGGGAATAGTGTCTTGATGATAGAGTATAAACCAAGGAAGTACATAAAGAATGGAGTTTCTTGATATACAAATAAGGTGTAACCGAACGAGTCAATTTTCGTAGAGTGCAAACTGTTTTAGTCCGCTACATTTATTGCGCTGTTACCAGGTTGTTTTGTTACCTAAGGTTTCATTTCCTTCTGGCTTTTATAAGATTTGAATTAAACAACTCGCAAAAATGTTAAAAAACCATGCTGTCAGACATTCCAAAAAACAACGCCTACTAACAACCGCTTAAAGAAAGCTTATCGCTGTTATTCTTGCAACCAAGTAAATAAATAATAAGAGAAGGAGCCACTACCTTATCTATAAACTTTAATTCAATATCCTTTTTCAATTAGTACTTTCTGTTAGAAATGATCGTTAATCGAGTATTTTTCGTAGCTAATACTTTAAGAACTAAAAGCCGAGGTGAATGCAGCAATTAAAGCGTTGTCACGGTTGCAATAGCGATTTTACTATCACAATTTGTTTTTATAACTTTATAAAGTCAACATCAGCTATCTTTTCATAGCAACATTTTATACTTAGCATTTGCTTTCGTTCACCAATCAAGATGAACTCAAAAGTGCTGCGGATGATCAGTCTTGAACTGCTTTAGTCATTTTAGTGATGAATAAGTTAGTAACTTCATATATTCGCTTTGTTCCAGTTTAAAAAAGGCTATATGTTTTTTAATGCTTGTTTTGATCCTTTATGTTATTTAGTTTACGTTTTACTGACAGTAGCGTGCAAAAGTTTATATTACCAGCTAAATTTTTCATGTTTTTTCGTCATAACTTTTTGACTTTACATGAATGAAATTTTTAAACAATTGTTTCTGCAATATGATTACATTGCATAATTTACTCAAAAAAAAAAAGATAACTTGTAATGGAAGGAAGAAATTCAAACTTTATTGAAGAGATAATCGTGCAAAAGTTTATAAACAAATAAAAAAAATTCAAAAAAGAGATAATTTCTAATTCCTCCACATGTTTTCATCACAGCACATCAGTACTTTGTTAGCCTATAGATTTAATATTGCTTGACAACAACAAGGTATAGAGTCGACCAAGTTGATAAGAAGATTTATGGGGATATTTTCCCAACAATCCAAGAGGATCAAGTCGAATCAAAATGTTCCTAAAGATGTTCTATTCGATTTCAATCTGGGTTTTGAGAAGACCTGTCCAAAATTGAAGTTTTTTTCAAATTGAAAAAATATTATATAGAATTTGTACGGTGCTTTCTGGAGAATCGTTGCCTTGCTGGAGAATTCAACCACGAGGCCTTTTGCCCTTTCCATGTGGCAACCACATTCTTGTTTATATCTAAGTTATACATTCTGACCCATTAATCCTTTGATGCGATGAATTGGATCAATAGAATCACGACTGAAAGATCCCTAAACCATTATAATGTCACCACCATGTTTAATTGTTGGCATTTGATACTTAGGAGCAAATCTTTCACCTTTCAGACATCTTATGTACTTGATATCATTGCTACCAAACATTCCAAACTTTGATTCGTCACTAATAAGACTTTTGAAGTCAAATGAGCAACTATTTAATAATATTAATGCAATATAAATATAATATTAATATAAAATAATATTTAAGAATATTAATAAGCAATAATTTGATGTTAATGTTTTCTTGGTAGGACAAATTATGTTGATGCAAGCGACCCACGGTGGTCCTTTTTCATAATCTATGGTTGCAAAAGGTATAAAATTCATCTTCAAATAATCGATTGTAATGACACTCATTGAATACCTAGATAACCAGGTAAACAAAATAAATTGTTCTTAGAACTCAACTCCCACCTCGAAGTGAACAATTGAACCCGAAAGTTGTACTTCTTTACCGAGCATACGCTCAGTAGTTTCAGGCAATTTACCAGCGCCCTTTCAAAGTGAATTTAAGTGTTCCTAAAACTGTTATTTTAATATTTTTTTGAAATGGAACTCGAGCGAACAGGTATATATTTACAATATTATAAAACAATAGTTGTATCTTTGTTGATGAAAAAATAATTTGATTGTAAAGATGATGATAGATTAGCACTAAAATAAGAATTTGTAAAGATTTTAATAGAGTAGAACTTTTGGGATTGTTCGAAATTGTTGCTAAAATATTTTTTTATTGTTACTTTATTCATCTCTCAGAAAAAGTTACTCTTGTGTGCTCGAACATGCTCTTTCTATTTTTTTAAAATTTTTGTAGGTTCGATGGCGTGTAGTGTGAGAAAACGAGACATTTTTTAATTATGGCAGAAAGAAAGAAATTTTAATGCAGTGATGAAATTTGTTGAAGAAACCATTAACTTTAATAATAGTGACACTAAAGAAGGGCCTAAAGTGAGTTTTGAAAAACAATTAAAAAATAGGTGTGGCGAATTTGCCAAAAATATAAAACAACGATGTCGCTCAGTTGACAAATTTTTACACCACAACAAAGACTGGTTGGATAGTGATTTTGTAGTTTTCAGTGCTTAGAGGAAGGTGAAAAGACAGAAAACACAGAATGTCAAAAAAAAACATTTCGGAGAATGCAGTCATTCCGCGAAAACTAGGAGAGTGAAAGATCTCATTGAAGGGAGGACAGCTGATGAGCTTTCTCTTGCTACACGAATTAAATTAAGGCATGAGGGTAAAAGGGATGCTGCAAAAGTTATTCATATGGTTTCATCACCTACCAATTCACCAAGAAGAGCTACCAAATTAAAAAAACGTATTTTCACTGAAAGTAAGGCTCCCATAAAAATGACAGCAGAGCTGGACAGGGACAGAGAAAGATTAGGTACGATTCTCCGTACCATTAGCTCGGAATTTGCAATATATATACCAACTTTTGAAAATTTTACCATGCAAACTGCTGATTTGTACATTCAAGAATACTCTTGGTACTACATATCGCAAAGTGTACACAAAGTTTTAATGCCTGGAAGCCTCATTATAAAAGAAGCCATCCTACCAATTGGTACACTGTCTGAAGAGGCTCAGGAGCAAAAAAATAAAGACATTCAGAATTACATAGAGTTCCATGCAAGAAAATTTTCCAGAAAAGAAAATGTGGAAGACATGTTACATCTACTTCTTATAAGCTCTGACCCTTTAATCTCTTCTGACCCTTTAATCAGTTTTAGCCTTGCTAAGAGAAGCTGAAGAGTTGTAGGCAAAAATTGTTTTCACATGTTATAAGAATGCAATAAAATATAGAAAAAATTTGGTTGCAGTGTTTTCTATTTTTTAAACATTAAATTTAATACCTACTTTGCAAACAAGTTGTTACATTTATATTTTCAGGATTCTGGTTTAGGCGTTTTTTTTACATACTGGTAATTTAGAAAAACAAAACTAAAATTGGTTTGATTTAAAATTACTCCCCAGAAAAATAAAATTTTTTAATTTTAAAATCTAACAAAATATAGAATAAATACTAAAACTACAGTTCTTGACAAATAAAGACAATTTAAGAAATATAAGTGTTTTGCCAGATGTAGACAGATTTCATTTCTAAGAAAATAACTGTAGAATTTTGAAACCACGGCACTTAGGGAATTCCAAGTTTTAGTCCTATTACCTGAAGACAGTAAAAGTGCACCCTACTTACGAAAATTGCCATGAAATTACTATCTTTACTTCCATAACTAACCAAGGTCATTCTTGTATATTACATATACAACAATTTTTTACCTGCATACGAATTTTCTGTCCCTTATATTGTGGTGTAATACTTTTGCAAACATAGAATGCCGGAAAGGACCATTGTGCGATGTTTTGTAGTATCGCCGCACTTAACAACATAATGTACGCTGCACTTAACAACATAATTCTTGCTCAAAATGCTATTTATTTCGACAGCACTTTTGCGGGGATCTTGTTTTAATTTTCTTACCAAAGTTTTGCAGTTATCTTTGGCCTACCTAGACGATGCTTGTTTTCATGTGTCTTTTGGTCTCTATATCTCATAACAAGTACGCTAATTGTTGATCTAGCTACATCAAAAAGCTCAGAAACTTGCTTATAAGGAATCTTCTACTCTTCAGCATTCTTTAGTCTTTCCAATTATTTTTAAAATTAAATTTACGTTAAATAATTTACGTAAATATTATCTCCAGTAAATTAATTTTTAAATAAATATATTTTTCTTAATGAAAGTTTGATTTTCTTAATGGGCATGGAACTGTTTATAAACTTTAGCACTATTACGTTTTCAATAAAATTTGAATTTCTACCTTCCATTACAGGTTATAATTTTTTTTGAGTAAATTTTACTATATAATCACATTATAGGAACATTTTTCGAAAATTTCATTCAAGTTTCAGTCATAAGTCAAAAAGTTATGACGAAAAAACTTTAAAAAACTAGTTTATAAACTTCAGCACGCTACTGTAAATCTTGATGGTTAGGAAAATGCTGGGCTTCAGCCTTATGCCTTAAGAATGTTTCAGTTTAATCAAGAACAGGGTTAGGAGGGTACAACATTTGATTAAAGGGGCTGCAATGTTTCTCTTGTTTTTTAATCTTATGTGGGTTTTTAATAACCCAAAAGTAAGTACCGAAAAATAAATGGAAGGATTTATTATTAAAAAAATAGATATTTCTAAGTTGATTTTCTTTTTTTTTCCCCTCTCCTGATATAAAGAAGATAAAAAAAGACATAAAAAGCTGAAAAGAGACATAAACGAAAAGCTTTAAAGATGAGGATGAGTTAGGTGGGGGAGGGGTGTTTTAGAGAGAGATTTGTTTAGACAATTTATTGTCTAAACAATTATTTGGATTTATTTGGATTATTTTGGATTTATTGCCCTCTAGAGTTCATATACTGATTAGCCCGACCGAAGTTGATTTTCGAAAGATAGTAAAGTAAAATACAAGTGTAAATGATTCTATTTTTCAAATTCTGCTGATGGGCTTTTGTCACACCAAAAACTAATTTTAACGAAGAATTTCAATGGATCAGTAAAAGCATAAAATCAACTCTTTTTGAGTCAAACTTCAATGCATCTAACTAGATAACAAACGCAACTGATAATAACATCATTTACACTACAATTAGTAAAATACTGAATCTTTACAATATACTGAAAGTAATAAGAGTCATTTTCTTAGCAAAACAGACCGAAAAAACTCATGTCATAAAAATCTTCATTATTTTCTTTCAGCTATTGAAACTTCATTTAAAAGAGTTTCTTCCCGTGTTTTTATAGAAAAAAGATCATTTTTAGCTAGAAATGCTCAATGGTATTTTGCAAATGAAAGAAGAAAAGTAGCCAAATTTATCAATTATTTTAAATTTGTGGCGTGGGAACGAACCGATGAAATGTTCTCGAAAATAAAGCAATCACATTTTCAAAGCATTGATTGTAAAATTTTCCCTAAACAAATTAAAGTAATAAATAATTCTTACCTGTAAACGCACTAACTTTATTTGGTACCAAACCTAAAATAAAAAAAGCATGATGTATGAAACTTTATTATAGAAAAAACTTACTTAATGTGGAATGAAAACAAATAAAAGGAAGTGGAAATAAATTTAAATCGTTTATCATGTGGCTCAGCAAAATTTCAAAAAAGTAAAATTTCTAAAAAGATATTCTTTTGGCATAAGCAATCAATACTCATTCTCTAGTGAAAAGGAATGAACTTTTTTTTTTCCATATTTTAATCATGTTATTGTCTTAAATCCATGTTGAAAAGTCAAAGTTGGTGTTTTTGTTATGGTCAAAAGCAATAAAATTGCAAAGAAACTACAAAACATTAAAACGCCTCCTGCCTGATACGCTTATGTAAATCTTTTTCCAAATAAAGATCAAAAGGAATAATATTATACATCATATTCATATCAATACTAATTCCCTAGTAAAGAGGAATCCAAATTTTTTTCCAAGCTTTAATTATGTTATGGTCTTATGATCTTGAAAAGTCAAAATTGATGTTTTTCTAAGGTCAGAAAAAAAACATTAAATTAATCTTTTTTTAAAAATTAATATTTTTTATTATTTATTCATTTTGACATATATTAAAGAATCTTGAAGCAAAAAACAGATACCTTCCATTTTTAAAATGTTAGGCATATAAATATAATTAACAGATATATATGCTATGTTCATGTCTGAAATTTTTTTAAAGGAACATTTGTTGCATATGCTGGTCAATATGTTTTTTTTAAAAATGTCTTATTACCAAGTGATTTAATTTATCATTAATATCTAGAGAATTGTTATTTTAAAGGAGGATAAATTATTTACATTTTGTAAATTACCACTGAAAATATTTCACTTCACGAAACCTTTGCTTTTTTTTGTTGTTAAGTTTTTACAAAAACTTTTGGCTGTTTATTCTGGAGTTCAATAAAAAAAACACGATGACAGAATAACATCTATCCTACAGAGCAAAATTAATTTTTTTAAAATATTATAGGATAAAAAAATTTGCTTTCTTGTAAATTATTTTTAACTACAAAAAACGTTTATAAAAATAATAATTTAACATTGAAAAATATTGATGAAATTTTTTTTTAGATTCTTAATGTTTTCAACAGTTGTATAAAGTGAGAGTTACCTAAAAATTAACTTAAAAAAATTTACTTTTATAAAATTTACTGTAGTTTTCTCGCAAGCAGCACAACGCTATAGTTTTAAGATCTTTCTTTTTACTTATTTAAAAAACTGTTTCTACAAAAATTTCGCGTTCAATTTATACCTTACAAATTCACCTCAAATATGCTCATAGAAAAAAAACCGCTTATACTTTATTTATATTTTCTCAAAGAAACTACATCAATCAAATCCGCCGTACATAATTTCTCCCACGCAATTTAACTACACTCCTCCTTGATCTTCAGGGATCACAATCAAGAGAAACAACCTTGAGGGTATCTAAGAGGCATCCATCGTTCTCGATTGCTCCTCCGCAGGGGAACTTCGGTTTACCGGACGTCGTCGCCAGTCTCCAGATGATTCATGTCCTTGCTTGCCGGCGTGGTCTCCATATTTTCGCCACAACTTGCACTATTATTCCCAACTTCTATTTCTACATATGTCACTTTGTTTATTCGAGTTTGCTGCGTTCCGCTTCTCGGTCTGATGTTTTTTAGGTGGCGCGGCATCGACCACTTTTTCCGACACATCCCGAGTAATGGATAAAGCAAGGATGGTTACTTGAATAAAGCAAGGATGGTACCTGGACGCCATTTCGTCACGCATCGCGCCTCGGGTGGCTTCAGCCACACACTTTTGCCAACTTGTGAGTTTTCAGGCACATTCGTTGACAGCTCGGCCTTTTCGTCCAATCCTTTGATCCTTTCGGTATAGACATGCAGTTTACTCATCGGACTTGCTCTCTCTTTGCCAATTGAGACGTTGTACCTATAAATAGCCTACGATATGGAAATATTTGATCGCTCTGTCACTCTCTTGACAGTTCGGTGGTTTCTTTCAATGATGCCATTCCCCAAAGGACAGTAAGCGCCTCTAAGCTTCAAACACACACTCCAACTTCCAAGAAATTTTCTAGTCTATTCACTTTTAAATGCAGTGCCATTGTCCGTCAATATTTCTTCTGGTGCTTCCCTTTCGCAAAAGATGGACTGCAACTGCCGAATTACTGCGATGCTTCCCTGCGAGCGTGGCAGCTGACACCAGAGTGCGAATCTTGAAGGCCCACAGTCGATCAAGCTCAAATAACTTTCCCCACTGCAATAAGTGATACCCATGCTTAATCTTTTCCAATTTTCGTTGATGTCTAAATTCCGGTGCGTCCACGCAACGGGTGCCGGATCTATCGATTGGCTTGGTTCGCACTCCCGAATCACTTTTTGTAAATCTTCCTTTGTTGCAGTCGGGAACTTCTTCCGAACGAAGTGCAAAGTTCTTCTGACTCCAAAGTGTCCAGTCCGCTTGTGTATTTCCAAAATTGAATCTCTATCCATCAACGCCAGTCTGGCACAATTTGTAACGTCGTTAAGTTTTAATATTCTCATCCACCAACTAGGTATTCTAGTTAATCAGCCGGCCAAGTTGTCTTTTGACAATATCAGATTTACGTCGACCTCCAAGATGTTGTCATCAACCAACTCCCAGAACAAGTTCACTCTTCGCCATATGAGCATCTCAGGTTACGCCTTTGATCTCGGTCTAGAATTTCCGGTTACAGCATCAGAAATCCAGTGAAAAAACGTTACAGAGTCTGTGAACAACTGGAGTTTATTGAGCTTCCAAGCCAAAGCCATGTTAACACCGCGTAGCACGGCGTCCAGCTCTGCCATGTTTATGTGAACTTCAGATCTGTCTTTACGCAGCCATATTGCATCTTTAACAGTCACTCCTCCAATTCGGACAAGAGCTCCTAATGCCAAAAAGCTAGTATCAACCCATACTTTACCCTCATCACCACGCACTTCCCATTCTCTACAAACAGAGTCATTTTCTCCCACCCTCTTCAACACTTCTTCCAGCACACACATGACCCCTACGTCATGAATTTCATCATCCCACCCATTTGCCAAAGAAACCACCTTCCGCTTAATAATGCTGCAAGCAACACGCAACCAACCGCACACTGGGAAGTGACTCACAAACTGCCCACAAATGGAGAAAACCGTCCTCCTCGATAATGTCAGCAGAATTTCCTCCAGCCGATTGCCTCTGGACCACATTAGTTTGTTGCCAACTTTCTTCACGCCCAATCCGAGCACACGTGTCCCACTACTATCAATCCTTTCGCCATCCTTACTTTCCAAGCTATATTTGGAAAAATGTTTTCTAACGTATTCCATGTTAAACACATTCTCATCAACAAAAATATCATCTACGTATGTCGATGTCCCTTTTTTCACTTTTTCATCTTGTGCAACGATGGCGATGAGTACTGATTTCATGATCATCGGTGCCACATTAAGTCAAAACCAAGTCGCGTCAGACAATACCGTTTGCTCTTAAACATCACCGTTTGATACGGCCATAGTGTCTCATCCGCTTTCAGCTGGAGATATGCTTTTTGCAGGTCGATAATTGTTGGGTTGTTACCCATTTGTCTCCACTGCCTCAACTTCTCAGCACAGACGTCCTAATCTCTTGTGAATGCCTCAATGAACCTATTGGTTTCTCTCCAGTCTAGCACCTGCCGAACTTTGTTTTTATTGCGTTGAACCACTGGCATTAGTGGCAGTGGTTCAACGCAAGTCCACTCCATTGAACACCGCTTCGTGGTCCCATTTATTGATTTCAAGTCGTGTTTTTTCTTCTTTTTTCGCCATCGCACAAACAGTCCCCCCAAACCTTGCTTTACCTGACGGAAAATGGTAAGCCCTCCTAACAATCGTATTGAATTCATTCCAAGCATCACATCTGCTCCAAACGGTCGGAAACTTGCCACTAGAACCCGATCCCGCGCGAAGACATTGCCAACCTCAAGTGAAACCATTGCCGTTCCAAAGTATCTTTGCCTCCGAATGTTGTAACGTTTTCATCACCTGATCGCTTCAGTTGGTCGTTCGAAACTAATTTCAAATTAAATCCGGTATCGACAATAGCTCTCGCGTTTCTACCATCCACCTTGATTTGGATGACAACAAGTGCGCTTAATCCACGGGCATTCGAGAGCGAGCTAGCGCACACCAATCACTCTCCTCCTCGTTTTCCTGCTGCTTTGTACATTTTGCCGCAACGTGTCCCATCTCTTCGCATTTGAAACACCGATCATTCCTCTTGGAGGCTGCGCTGTTTATCGCGATGTGATTTAACCCTCGACAGTTATAGCATACTATAGACTCAGGTGACTGTTCTCCCAACGTTGCGGCGGGTGGTGGCGGCGGTTATAGTTGACTCGTTCGCGCGCTTTCGATTCAAAGCGGCACTTACTTTCGGCAACATCACTTCAATTGTTTCTTTCGCAGCTCTAAATATAGAAGAAACTGCTTCCGGCAATCCAACAATAAACGCCAGTAGCACCGCCTCGTCTGGCAACTTCGCAAGACACGACAAACGTTTCAGATCCGCCATATAAACGTCCACTCTTTCCTCATCGCTCATCTTTCGCTTTGTAAACAATTCATATGCTGCGTAGGCATCCAAAGAAAAGGCTTGCAGCAAAATATCCTCAATTTTATTCGCATCTTTCTTGTCTTCTTCTCCCAAGCCGTCGTAGACTGTGTAAGCATCGCTTTGCAACAAGACAGGAAAAACTACTGTCAACGTCTTGCATCTTCGCAATCACTTTGGTTCGCTACAGCCAAGTTGCGGCATCGGACGTCCCATCATATTTTTCGAAGACATCCGAAAATCTCAAAGATGACTCCACTACTGCCCGGTTAGCATGTAGTTTTCTCTCAAGCAGCACAACGTTATAATTTTAAGATCGTTCTTTTTACTCATTTAAAAAACTGTTTCCACAAAAATTTCGCGTTCAATTTATACCTTACAAATCACCTCAAATATGCTCATACGAAAAGAACCGCTTGCACTGTATTATATTTTCTCATAAAAAAAAACATAAAAAATTTTAAGCAATAAAAATTTCACATTTAGAGCAAAATAAAAAAACATCAAAAAAGATGTTAACGATACAAGAACATAAAAATAAACATTTTTACATTTTCTCTGTGGCAGAGTCATTGATTCTTCTAAAAACCTTTTTTTAAAAGTATTTTTTAAAAACAAATCGAAATTTGAAGTTTAATAATAAAAAAGACACAAAAGTATTTTTAGTAACTTCAAACGAATAAGTTGAGATGACATTGATTGTATTATTTCTAAGTTAACTTTAACGTAAATTAACTTTAACATGGGAAAAACTATTTTTTACCATGCAGTAAAAGCTTTTTATTGAATATTAAAATTGAAAAATACTAAATATAATAAAATACTTGAAGTTAACCTTGTCATCTGTTTTGCAAAATTTAACACATTGAAAAAAAAATATATCTTTTGAGCAGTAAGAGATATCTCTTACTGCTCAAAAGATAGTTTTACATAGATATATATCTATGTAAAAGATGTTTTGACATCTAGATGTAGGGCTACCATATGAAATTTTGGAAAAATCAGGACATCATGTTTTTTTTAACCTGTCAAATCAGGACAAATATAAATAAGCAGAAAGTCTAAATCAGGACAAAAGCTCGTCACACTAAAAGTGAAAATGACAAAAAATACAACATTAAAAACCAGCTTTATATTACATTTTTGTAATGACTACAAAAATTATTTCTTTTCTTTGCTTTTAAACCAGTCATATTTTTCACTAGAGTGTACTTTCTTCAGGAACAACTGGTCGTTTTTTATCTTTTCATAGAACTGTGAGCAATTGAGATCAGTATTTAACTTACAAAAAAGCAAACTTTTCACAGTAGAAACTAGCAAAGAACCTCTTTCAGGAGACCAAATATTGTTCATCATTGAAAACACCCTTTCCACAGCAGCTGAAGCTTGCTTTATTTTTTAGTTTTTGTCAAAATGATATTTTTTTCTTTTTTGTTATGGTTTTTTAAAATCAGGACATTTTGGCACCTGATCAGGACAGTCAGGACAGACCCTTCAAATCAGGACAGTCCTGATGAAAATCAGGACTATGGTAGCCCTATCTAGATGTCAAAACATCTTTTACAGTTCAAAACATATTTTTTTTGTCTTTGAAATCAAAAACAATAACTTTGTTAAGTTGAAGGGAAAAACATAATCATAATTCGTTTGGTGTGTAATAATGGTGTGTAATATCTGTAATATAAATCTAATCATAGATTTTACATTTCTTTATTCACAAAATACAAGTAGAAGAGAGAAGAAAAAAGGTAATATGCCATTATCTAAAATTTTCATACAATATTTCTATTTTTGTTTTTATTTTTTTGTTCAATTATGTTCCAACTTTGTCCCATTTTTTTGACTAAATGAACTTTGAAATAAACAAAAGGTATGTTATTTCAAAAACACTGCAATAAACTAAACTTTTTAATTCAATAAATGTATTTAAAATGCTCAAATATAAAAGGAACATGCTTAAGAGTTAATATACATAAACCAACTTAGGGACCCAATATCTCAAAACGCCCCTGCCAATTTTTGTTTTTTTTTGCTGTTAATATTTTCAGCTGCTTATAATCTTACAAGGCACAAAAAATCTAACTGGAAAAACAACTGAAACATATGGAACTTTAATTTCAAAGATGGATTACTTTTTCAAGAAATTCCCAAAAAATATTTGTAAATAAAATAAAGTTAATCGTAATTTAAAAAGTTTCTTAAATATACAAGATTTTTAAAGGTATCGAAGATGTAAGTTATTTTGACTGTGTTTGTAATAGTTTACAATATTGTTCCCATTTAACTTGTACTTCCTCTATTTCAGCATTTTCAAACACATAGTTTTTACCGGAACTAGAGCAAGCTTGTGGAACAGATAGTTTTTTCGATATGCTGGTGTTGGGAATAAAACAGTAGTCGTATCTTTCAGGCCAGTTAAAACAGATTGATGGACCATTTGGGTGAAGAAACTTAAATTTAGCAACAACCTCTTCTAGGTTGGTTTCAGTTACAACGCCGATCCACCATTTATCATCACAGACTACAGCTACATAACAACCTAAAGTGACAGTATCAACTTGAAATATATCTTGTTTTTTTTTAAGATTGTGGGTTATTGTATAATTAGTGTCTGTATTACACATCTTTACCCCAACCCTGTTATCTCCAAAATGTATAAATTGATGAAAGCTACGAGTACCAGGTAGAGTTGTTACACCAGTGTACCTTTCTTTTTGCTGTTCACATTGCAATTGTAAGTCCAATCTTTTTATGTAAATGAAGTTAACAACCTTGATTTTCTCAATACAAAATTCATACATAGCTTCTGATCATAGTGAGAATTTGGTTTCTGTATGGTCGTTTTAAACTTTCTTGTGCAGTTAACCTTTTTACAGTACCGCCAATCCCATCGCATGGTGACTTTCCGTGGGATGTGGCAAAAAAGTTCCATTCAACTTTAAGGCTAAATTCGCTCTCTACTTGGCATAGATTTTACAACTTTTGTACTGTCCTGCACAACCATCAGTGAATAAATGTAATTTGGACAGATTGGAAAATTTTTTAATATAGAAATAATTCAAACCTTTTCAGAATCCCTTTGTTATATAATTTTTTACACTAATAGATATTGTTAATTTTCTTTATAGATATATTTACATATATATATATATATATATATATATATATATGAAATTGTTAATTTGTTAAAATTTAAATAAAATTTACCAATAAATGTTGTTTCATAACTGAATTTTAATAAACTAGTTATTATAAACTTTTACAAAATATAATTGTCAAAATTTTAAAAACAAATGCACATCAATATCACACTTATTCAGTTTTTATATAAAAGCAAAGCAGGATCTTTTTTTTCAGTTGTTAAGATCAAATAACTAAGTTGTCATATAATTAAGACTTCCTTAAATATAATTTTTTTTTTTTTTTTTTTTTAAAGAGTCTATAAGCTAAATATAATATTTTACAGAATTCTATTTGCAAGTTTTTTAAAATAATTCATTGAAAATTTGATATATCTTTGAAATTAAAGTTCCATATGTTTCAGTTGTTTTTCCAGTTAGATTTTTAGTGCCTTGTAAGATTATAAGCAGCTGAAAATATTAACAGCAAAAAAAAATAATTTGACAGGGTGTTTTGAGATATTGCGCCCCTAAGTTGGTTTATATATATTAACTTTTAAGCATGTTCCTTTTATATTTGAGCATTTTAAGTACATTTATTGAATTCAGAATAAAAAAAAACAATATCTTTATTTTCATACTTTTGTTATTTTTATTTCTTATTTTTTTTAAGATAAATGTTTTTTCAGAACGTTATAAAAACTGTGTAATTTTGGGAAACCAGGTCAATATTAAGATTGCAGTATCTTGTCAACTGCTCAACATTTTTAGCTGAAATTTTATGTGTTAACTTTTCTTTTTAAGATGCAACACCCAATGAAGTTTTTAAAAAATTTGAGGACCCATGGTTCAAATTTTTCTAAATTTTGGGTTATTTGATGCGAAATTACCCAAAAATTAAATGGCAAACTTGTATAAAAAAACTTTTAAAATAATATTTCAATTGCCATTTAAAATATTTCATTAAACATTTAAAATGTCTATTAAAAGCTTAATAAGTCTGATAATGATTCTCAAAGAAGTTTTGCTTGAAACTTGGATTAATGAAATTTACGTTGCAGAAAATTAGTAAACGTTTATGAATTTTAATAGATTATTTATTTGACAGGAAATCTCATTCCCTTTCTCTCTTTCTTCTCTCCCTCCATTAAGAAAAAAATTGTTTGAAATTGTGCATGAAAAAGCGTTTCTTTATTAAAAGTTTCACCAAAAAAAAACAACAACATATTAAAAGATATTTCTGTACTGGAGAATAATTTCCTATATAAGTTTAGGGTTTTTATTTTTACGATTTTTGATTTTTACGCCAAAATTAAAAAAAATAACAGCTCAACAAAGATCTTTTTTAAGCACCTTTTGATTTGATTAAAAAACGTTTTAAACTTTGTAAATACATCAACAAATTTTCATGCTGAAGTAAAAAAAATTTCATTAAAACTTCTATGAAGGATTTCATAAAACTCAATTAGTTCAGTCTTTGCTTCTTTTCTTTTTTCTTCTTAGTACCTATTCTCCTTTATCACATTATTTTTCACTTTTTTTGTCCTAACAAATAGAATTATATGTCTCCAGATGTTATGACCTCAGGTTTTGCTTTTTTTTTAAATTAATTTTGTTTAAATTGTTTAAACACATGAAGTTAGTTGGTCGATTGTTTTTTTTAGGATGTCACTAACTAAAAGGTTGTAATAGGTTAAATTCATTAGTTCAATTAAATCTGAAAAACTATGAAGTCAGTCCTCTAGAGCTACTTTATGATTTTAAATGCCACATAAAAAATGTTTTGGAGGTTCTTCCAGAAATATTGAGCTGCAGGGAGATAAAAGTATTTAAAAATTTTACATTAAATTCAAATTAAAGATTAAAACTTTTTAAATATTGAAATCAAAATTTTGTAGTAAAAAATTTCACAACTCAGTTTCTTTGAATCTAAAACTGCTGATTACATTACAAACCTTGTTTACATGAAACAAAAATCTATACCCATAAAATACATAAAACTTCAAAAGTTTTTAAACACATTTTCCCCTATGCTTATTTTATAATGTATGAGAAACATCTTTTAAATATTGAATGAATCATCCTCCTCTAAAACATTGTTTGACCTAATATTATTCTATTTTGTATATTAAAGATTACACGTTTTTGGTGGCCGTCATTCCTTTGCTATTTTTTTTTTCAGCTGATTAATCTTTTTAACTTAACAAAGTCAGTCAACATATTTAAAAGTAATATTAAAAAACTCATTAAATAAAATAATCATAAATAAATGCATGAATTAAACAAAAACTTTTTTACATGTGAGATTTCTTATTATATCAATACAAGAAATATATGCAAGAAATCTCACTTATAAACAAATATACAAGAAATCTCACATATATAACAAATATATAACATATATAACAAATATACAAGAAATCTCACATATAAAGAAATCTTTAACATATGTATCGTTTAAATTAACAAATTTTTTAACATTGCTGAAATATGTTGACTGACTGTTAAAAACTATCAATCAACTGAAAAAAAAAGGATATGATAACCTCCAAAAAACTTGTAATATGTAAAATTTCTTGTTATATCAAAGCTAAAAAGGATATTAAAAGGATTATAAAAATCAGCTCAAGTAACAAGCTAATTTTTTGAGAAAAAACATTTATGGCTTTTTAATATCCAACTGCATTTCGATGGAAATAACTGACTACTTAATCATTCTATTACTTACTAAAAAAATTAATTTAAAAAATTCAGATAAAAAAACAACAGCTAAAATAAAAAAAAAAAAAATAAAACACCAAAATAAAACAAAAGCTCTTTATAATTAAAGAAAATTTAAGGGAAACAAATATAGAACTCATTATAACCATAAAAAGCTAATAATGAAAACTCAAACAAAGTGTAAGGTTTCTTTAACATTTTAATTGGACTTACCAAGTACAGCATTAAGCAATGAAATCCTTTCTTCATTTGAATTCTTCAAATTAGCAAGAAATCTCACTAAACATCTTTCATTTTCATTTGCTAGTCCACAGATCATAGGCAAACAGCTATGCAACTTTCTGTTATGCATAATCTCCTTAGGACTCAAATAAATGTGTGCATGAACTGAAGCACAAAACTCCATTAAAGTGAGGTGAGCAAACTGATATTGATAACCCAGTTGTGATTCAACTCGTTCAATGAAACCCAAAAGTTCATTTTCAACTTCATCAAAGTCATTCACAATACCTTTCATTTCCTCTTGGGAGAAAACAACTTTACCTTGATTGAACAACTCCCAAGCAACTTTACAAACTCTTAAAACATGTTGCTTGTGTTTCTCATTTTGAAATATTTTATGAACAGCTTCATTGGTTTTGCAAATGTGTTTTTGAAAAAAGTATAAAAAAATAGAGCAATATAACTCAGTCATAGTGCTGAAAGAATAGAAATCACTTGCAGCAATAATTGAACACATTGCTGATAAATAAAAAGGAACAGATGCCATTGCTTTAGCAAAGTAAGACTCTCTAAGAGCATTTTTAATGCACTCTTTTTTTTCACCAATATTTTCAACATACTCATTAATTCCATTTTCATTAAAACCCATTATTTGAATGGTTAACTTGTCTGCACATTCTATTACTTTATCTTTGTATTGTGATATAGCTCCAATTCTTCCAGCAACAACACATTTGTATTTTTGAGTATTCAATGCTTTTGATAACACATTAACAATAGGTTGCTTGCTTGGATTAATTGGATTACTCTTTATTAATTCATCTATGTGAGCAAACTCATCCAACCCATCTATCACAAACAAAATTGAAAAATGTTCACAAACATTGCACTCTTGAAATAGATCTTTATAGAAGACTTTTAACAGCTCATTTATGTTACTAATATTTTGATGTTGATTTAACTTTCTACATTCAAGATAAAAAACAAGATCCACATTTTTCCATAAGGTACCATTGGCCCAGTCAAGTAAGCACTTTCTGAGCAAACAAGTTTTTCCAATTCCAGCAATGCCAGATATCAAGAGTAAAGATAGTTCTTTTGAGAACACTTCATCAAACTTAATAGGCTTATAGGTCATTTGTCTCTTAAGAAATAATTCTCGCTCAGCAATTCTTACTGTAACTTTTTCCACTTCATCTGCATCAACTACAGTCAATTCAATGAACTTATTTAAAAGTTCAACTTTAGCAGGAGTTTTTACTAAGTGCTCAATTTCATCCATTTTTCCATGTTTTAAGATAAAACTTTTTCAGTGCTTCACATTTTTCTGAAAGAACAAAAATATTTACTTAAGATATTTACTTTACATTTCTAAAAACACATTTTCATTTTGATTTTAATGAATTTGTTTTAAGTGTAAATATAAAATAATAACTTAATTTTTTTTTCAGTACTCAAAAGAAGAAAAAAAAATTTGTGGTTTTAAATTTATGTTGAAAATCCATAGATAGTTTAAAATGGATTCCTAATGCAAATTTATTTTAATAAATAACTAAGAGTATTTATATGAGGTAATTTTTTATAATTTAATGACATAATTTCATATTTTGGCTATTTGAAATATTAAATTTTTTATACTTAACATTTTTTGTATAAACAGATACTAATTTTTTTTCAGAAATCTGTTTGATATGTTGTTTACATATGTAGTAATAACTTATAGGAAGTGCAACCATTTATGATATAACATCATTATTAACCTTATTTGAACTGTTTATTTTACATTATCATTAACCTTACTTACACTGTTTATGTAACTTCTATTTGTGCTTTTAAATCATCTCTTAAGGTTCATCTAAGTACAGCAAACATTTACCAGTAAAATTTTTCAAACAAAATGATGGACATGGTAACAATTATGATAATAAACAAAATTTTATCAGAGGGTCATTTGTTGCGAGAAAAATGATTTTACTAAAAATCAAAATAATAGAAAAAATTAAATGTTCTTTTTTATAACATTTAATTCTTTCTGTAATAAGGCTAAGTTAACTAAACTCATTGATAAAATAATAATAATTAAATTAAATTAACTTTGAATTAAAACCAATTTTCAGCATAATTCAACTTAAAATTGATCAACTTCAATTTGCATTTGAAGTTAATCAACATAATGTTAGATTGTGTTGAAAACTTCAAATTTTGAAATTTTAATTCACTATGAAATTGAACATCAAAGAAAAAGATAATAATTAAAAACTTTTATATTTACTTTTTTTTTAAGGACTATTATACTTAAAATAGTAAATATTAGGAATAATCTTGGCTATTTGAAATATAAAATTTTTTATATTTTAAATAGCCAATATTATTCCTATAATAACTATTTTTCTTATAACCAGATATTCTGTATCACAAATGAGAAGGAACTCTATTAGTATCCACTAAAGATAAAAAACAAAAGATATTATTGATAAAAAAAAATATGTATAAAACACTTTCATTTTGTGAATTTATTATAGAGAAGATATTTAATGAACAACATAAAACACAAGAAAATATTAAATTTAAACAAAGATGTAAAGAAAGCATATTTTGAACCTGATGTTAAAATAGCATAAGCATTTATAGCAAAAAAAAAAAAAGTTCTAAACTTTACTTTTATACAAACATTGAAAGTTTAAAGTTAAAAAAAAAAAATTTCTTTTTTTATTGTTATTTTAAAGAAATAGTTCAATGGTTAAATAGTTAAATAGTTCAAAAAAAATATTTAAATCAAAAATCATTTTTATTTCATTAACAAAATATAGTAGACTAATTTTATTCAAATTTCAATTATTTGATTGACAAAAATATATGAAACAATTTATTCTTAATAAAGTTAAAAATCAAAGGAAAAAGTTTCCATTCTTCTGCTGTTACAACCTCCTATTGTGAGAGGCTGTTTGCATTCATATTTACACTTATTCATTAAAATATACTTTTAACAACTATTAATTTCTCTTTTAAATGTGTCATTAGCTACTCATACACAACTTATTTCTCCTTTTTACCAAATCAATATTTTTAATTGAAGGGCTTATTGTGAAACAATGACAAGCCACAAAAACATATAATTGAGAAAAATGACTTTTAAGTTTTATTTAATTCTATAAAATCAGTGCTTACCTATTATTCTCTCAAATTTATACATCATAAAAATACTAATGGATATTATATATTGGACAAAAAAAACAAATGAAAATGCAAAGTAATGTGGAAAAAATAAATTTTATTGAAAAAAACTTGAAACATAACTAATCTAATCTACATATTTAACAATAAAAATCACTTTAATTTAAAATAATCTCAGGATCTTCTTCTTCAGTTTCTCCAATCATGGCTTGTAAATTGTTATAAAGTTGGTGGTGTATTGGCAGTATATACAGCAATAGAGTTTTAATATTGTCAATCTTTTTCTTCGATATTTTTAACGATTTTATATATTTCTGTTCTAACTCAGCAAGTGATGTCTGCAATGGTCTTCCTTTCTTTGCAATATTTACTTGTTTGTACTCATCTTCATCAACGTCATGTTTGATATAGAAAACCTTAGTATTTTCTGCATTAAAGTGATAAGAAACTGCATTAGCAAAATCTAATCTTTTATCATCGTTTGTATGTGTAGTTCTTTTAATATTTGCAAAAATAGAGGCAAAATTTTAAAAATCTGTTTGCCTCATATCTGTTACTTCAAACGGTGTTTTTCTGTTTGCTTTGCTAATAATATTGTGCCATTCTCCTGGAGAACAAATTTGTGGTCCATATTTTCTATGACATTTTTCTATAAGAGCAAGTCTCTATCCAAAGGAAGATGAGTATGGCCACTTATAAGAAAATTATGAGTTAAACTTTTAAATTTTTTCTCTTTTACCAACTGTAACCAGAGAGCCATCAGTAACTATTTTGCTTAAATACTTTAAAAGAATGGATGCTACTTCATCACTTCCCGCTGTGCAATCATGAATGCCAAATTATACATCCATATTTTTCTACAACAAAATGCTTGACCAGTTGTTAATTTCGGAAGTGCCAAAGCCTGTTGTAAATCGAAAGTTATTACTAATTTTCTATTGTTGTTTTTTGAAACAGCTGTTTCCAATTTAAGCTTTTCTTGCATAGCTAGGGCCTTTGCATTATGAAGTGTAAGTTCATTTTGTAATCGAATCAACTCTTGATCGTTGGCAACTATTCTTTCTGGCTCTATTTTAATATTGAGTTGATCAAAAGTTTTGCAGGTGTCCAATTTTGGTAATTTAAAACCAACATTGTATTCTGAACAAAAAATTTTTCTATAAGTATGATCAAAACTGGTTCAATATTTTGTTGTATACACCAGGGAAGATAATCCGAATAAAGACTTGATATGGTTATATCGCAATTCAAATATTCTATTGTGTAAATTTTCAGTTCTACTATAATGACTTTGATATTTTGGAACTAAATTTATATAGTTTCTAACACCTGCTTTTTTTTCTTCACTCACTTTATTGGGTCTGTTAGCATGTTTTCCTGTTTAGCTGTTTTTGGTATGGAAATCCCTTTTATATTTTTTGAAACAATATTGTTCAATCTGCCTTTTAATTAATGCAATCCATGAACATTTAAGAATTCATTTTTACATACTTTAATGCTCTGGCCATTAACATTAATAAAATAATTTGCGTTGTAATTTCTACTACATTCATTTTTTTTTTGTTTATGTCTGTAAGATCTTTTCTTCTGAATGATATTTACGCATCCAAATAGATAACTGTTCTGTAAATCCCAAGACCCTAAATTCCAAAATTCATCAAAAATTTTTATTTCAGCACCCCCTAATTTTTCCGTACATTTGTTTTTACAACCACAAGGTGATCCTAAAATTCTAGCCAGAACTAACTTTTTTGTTTTATTACTAAAATATTCGTGACCCAGATTTCGTCGTGTTTTTCTTTTTATTCTTGAACAAGTGCTTTCATTTTTTTGTCTCCAGCAACTCTTAGGATTAGGTTCTGGTGTTTCAACTTTAACTCGCTTATAGGCTGGTTATTTAGGATATTCAACAGAATCTGTAACATCTACAGATTTGTTTGGGGTGTTACTCTAAAGTAAATATACAATAATATAACAAGCCACAGTATTGAACTATTTTGCTTGTATTATAATATTAAGTGCAACATAATAACAAGTCACAAAATAAAAATAAATGTTTACCTGTTACCAAAATAAAAATAAATGTTTACCTGCTATATCTTCAATGTCATCAGGGACATAGTCTTTATCAGCATCACTATCATCAAAATCACTATTTGTAGCACTATTATCACTGATACTTTTTTTTAAATCAGCAGAAACTGTTTTAACGTATTGACAATTTGGCGCCATTTTGTATGGCATGTCATTGTATAACCTCAAAATATCCTAATTAACACATTTTGCAGTAAGATGACATTATAATTATAGTTCCAATTTTAAGAATTATGCCTTAATATCTTTTTGGTTATTGTGTATACTATTTATGATTACAAAAATGATAACTCATTTTTGAAAAAAGTGTGGCTTGTAATTGTTTCACAATAAACCCTTCAAATACATTCTTTAAAAACTTATTTGTTAATGTGTCTGCCGGCACATAATTAAGCAAAGTTAATTGTGTGTCAGGATAACTTTTTTTTTTTTAAATTATGCTGGCACATAATGCTTACAACTAATCCATATCTAAATTACTTTAATTGCACTTTTTATACTAAACTGGTATTCCTACTAAGCATGGGAATTTCGGCCTTCGAAATCGACGAAATTAAACGAAACGAAATTCGTGTTTCAATTTCGGATCGAAATTGAGAACGAAATTTCGATTTTTTGGATTGTTTAATTTCGCGAAATAATTTCGTATAATTTCGGGTCATTGAAAGTAACGAAATTGACACGAAATTAAACATAAGTTTTAATTTCGTAATTTCGAAATTCGTGAATTTGTAATGTTTAAAAATTTCGGTTTTTCGAAATTCGCGAAATTGTACTTTACCCACATTTTCGGATTGACGGTATTCGAAATCGAAATCACCGAAATTAGAAAGAACTCAGCATATTGAAGTAAAATTCGACAATTTTGATCTAATTTCGTTGATTTCGATATAATTTTGGAAGGTCGAAATTATTTCGTTAGTTCAGTTAATTTTGTTAATTTCGCGAAATCCCCTTAAAACCCAAAATTAGTAGTAGCACAGAGAAACTAGTAGTAGTAGTTTTGGTTAACAAAATGATAATGAGTTTTAAGTTAAAATTGTCAATATTTATATTCAAATCGAATTTAATACAAAACCAGCGAAATTAAATCAAAATTATCGAAATTAATAAGAAACCAGCAAGATTAAAACGAACCTATCGAAATTAAAAAAAAGAGGCGAAATTAATACTCATGAGGCGAAATTAATACTCCCACTGGTTGAAATTTAATGAAAAATTTAATCTACCAAAAGTAATAAAATTAATTTCGACGTTTTATTAATTATTGCACGAAATCAACAAAATTATTTCGAAAGTATCAAAATAAAATCAAAATTGACGAGATAAGACGAAATAGGCGAATTAGTTCCAAATTTGACGAAATTTAGGCGAAAATTCGGTATGTTTCAAATTTCGATTTTTGTTTTTTTCTAAATTCACGAAATTGCGAAATTCGATTTACCTGCCAGTCTCGTTCTTTCGAAATTCGCGAAATTTATTTTTCTGATAAATTCGAAATTTCGTCTTTCGAAATTCAATATAAATTTCAATACGAAATTTATTTCGACCCAAAACTTGTGGAAAAATTTCGACTCGAAATTAGTTTCGATCCAATTTTGAATACATTTCGGACCGAAATTTAGATCGAAACATCCGAAATTACGAAATCATCGAATTTCGAACTTCGAAATTCCCATGCTTAATTCCTACAATATTCATTCCAAAGTTTTTTTTTCATTCCAAATATTTAGAATTATTTGCACTTATTACACATACTAATTTTATTTGTTAATGTGTCTGCTGGTACATTGCTTAAAATTTAATCCATATCTAAATTACTTTAATTGAACTTTTTATATTAAACTGGTATTCCTGCAATGTTCATGTTCAATGTTCCAAAGTGCTTTTATTTTTAAAAATTAAGTTACTTTCACATAAGATTTTTTGACTACTCAAAAAAAGTTTGTCCTTGCTTTGTCTTATTAAGGCTTAATCAAAATATTCTCTCATATAAATTTCAATAAAATAAATAAAAGTAATGAATATGGAGAAGCATAAAGCGGGAGAAACTCTCTGCATTCAATGCAACAAAACTGGGTTTTAAAGGAAACAACATTTTATAAAATTTAAAGATCTTCCCTGTGAGAATTAAGTTTAACTTAAGCTTATGGTAAATATACTGGAAATCTGAGTACCTTCTTGGTGGCAATCTGAGGCCATAGAACAGTATGACTATTGCTTGAATGCAACCACATACTACTATACAGCTTAAACAAAAAGTAGCTACTGAAAAACCGTAAAAAGAATTTAAATAGAAAGACTGCTTTTTTTTGATGAAAATTATCAATGCTATTCCAGATGAATTTCAAATATACCACTGAAGCTTACTTTACCCAATTGAGCTTTATCTTATAGATAGATTTATCTCACAAATAGGGTAACATCAACATTGAGAAGGTTGAAAAAAGGAATAAAAATCAATAGAACTAAGGGAACCACGAACCAGTTGAAAATGTTTTACTCTTATTAGTATTGTTTACATATGTCAAAATTACTCTGGGTTTCCTTAATTGATTTTGGTTAGTTCGGACGGGAATCATCAATCAAAAAATATATATTTAATAAAAATGATTGAATAGGAATAATCCTTGTATGAGTTGAAATCTCACCAACAAAAATAATCTTTTGTTGATGTGATCTGATGTTTATTAAACAATATTTCAAACGGATGTTGCATATTGCCAAATAACTTATACGCAGTTAACAATAACTTACCAGCTTTATCTTCAATGGATGGCTTCAGGGGGTTTTCTCTCTCAAATGATTTATCTAATAAGTATATTATCAAAAATGAGCAAAACACTTAAACATTCAAAATTTTGTTTGTGTAAAAAATAATTTCAACTTCTACTATAAAAAGCAAAAAACAACATTTTAACAATCTTTTTACTATGTTTATAAACTTTAGAGAAAAAAATTTACTTTATTAATTTCAGTGAATTTTCAAAATTAGAAAACCAAAAAAACAAAAAAACAACAACTAAACTTTAAAAAAAGTATTACTACAAATTACTATATTTCAAATATATTTAAAAAAATTAAGTTTGTACTTGAGAACTTTTCCATCACTCTTATCAAATCTAATCTATTTATCTTGTGTATTGCGCTTGCTAAAGCCTCTAATGTAGGAAACTTTTGTTGGTTTTTCCATGCACATAACATTCTGTAAGCCATTTCTTCCAAATCATCATTATTTTCAGCATCTATCACATCAAGCTCATTATCACTAACTGATAAAAAGCGTCCCAAGTTCATCCAGTCTTTGCCAATCTTCATTTTTAATTGTAATAGTAATTCTGATTTGTCAAGAATATTTCCCATTTTTGCTTGATCTTTTAACACAACTTTTTCCTAAAAAAGAAACAACTTCAAAAATGTGTTCTTTTCAAAAACCAGTTGTGGGGTTTTTTAGTTTTAAAATGAAAAATATAATTAACATTGTATAAAAAGTATAATAAGAAATTCTCAAAATGAATAAAATGTTTACTTCCCACTTTAGTAGATACCAGAACAGGAGGAAAAAATGGTTTTGAAAAAAAAAACATTTAAAACTTTTTTTAATTGTATGTACTCATTTTAGTTTTGTATAAAAAGTTAGAGGTAAAGGTGAGGGTAAGGAGGTCTTAATGATTATTGTATACAGCCAATTTTTTTCTAAATACACAACTAAAAATATAAAATAATTTTTTTAAGTTTTGCAAAAACTGCACATTTGTAAACCATAAAACTCCCCTTATTACCCATTCTTCATAAAAAAAAGTAACAATAAGTACAAAGCATAATATGTTTTAAAGCATGATATGTAATATAAAGAATATTATAAAAAATACAATTATAAAGATATAAAGAATACCTCATCATCATCAACAGCTGAGTAGTCATTAAGGGCAGCATGTCTTGGTGGTCCTGTATTAGAAGATGGTGATGGTGCAGGTTCTAAAAAATTATGATCAATTGGTATAAAAACAACTGTTTTTCCACTTTCAGAACCGAGTTGAACTATTAACTGTTCATCTATAAATAACATGTATGCTATATATAGTTGAACATTACATAAATATACTCAAGGATTATAACAATAATTGTGAAACTATAACAAATAACAGTGTGCAAAAGATTATGGTAAGTAACATTTCATGCTCAAATTCAGTGAGTATCTTGATATAAGGATTGAATTAAAACAAATTATATTAAAACAAATATTTATTAAAATAGTATTGAAAAGAGAAATCATAAGCATGAACTCCTAACAGATGAAGTAAGTTAATTAAATTTTGTTTAAATGAAGGACTGATTATCAGAACTAAAACTAAAATAAAAATTTTCATGGTCACTTTCTCCCGGAATAAACTTATTGTAAATAACAGGCACACATAAAGATGAATGATACTGAATGTAACAGCATTAATACTTAGTAACATAAAAATGTAAAGTTACTCATAATTTCTTGTAAATGAATGTCATGTAAATTTTATTTTCTACCTGAATTTCATCAGTTTCTTTCTAAATGAAAGAAAACAAAAAGGACAGTACCTTTACTTGAGCAAAAATTGAGTGTTTATTTAAATTTATAAATTGAGAAGAGTTGTACATAGAGTGTAAATGCCTCCATTTATACTCTATGTACAACAGTGTTTATATAATAATCTGTGTTATATAATAATCTATGTTATATAATAATCAGTGTTTATAGGATAATCTTTTAATTTGTACATTTGTAAAGTTTTTCTAATGCAGACTGAAGTATAAAAGAATAACTCTTAACTAAAAAAAAGTACAAACTTTGGACTTTCCATAAAATATTATGAATCATGAACAATCAATTAACTTTGAGGTAAATAATACTGTACTGAGAGATGATATTATCTACAAAGCACTATTTGTCAATATTTTGATATAGTAATTTTTGTAAGAGAGGCATTCAGATTAAGGTAACTTAATGTGAGTAACTTAAACTCTTACAAAAATTACTATTTGTAATTAAAATAAACGTTACTATTTGTACTATTACTATTTGCCAGGCTGTTTTATATTTAAACTAACTAGGGGTAAATGGTAGCTTAATAGTTTTATTTACTTTTATATAAAGGTCACTCATGTTTTTCATTTATTATTTATATAAATGTCTTAATATGTATATAAGAGTTATTTTTTTTCCTTCTTGTTTGGCTGCTGGTTAAAATCATTTTTATTTTAATATAGAAAAAAACATTAAATTATGAAATAATCTTATTAAAATTTTGATTACTGATATTTTTTGCTGACCCACTTTAAACTTTAAGAAGAAAAATATTTTCATTTTTTCTTAAGTGATATTCACCAGAGAAGTTCTTCAATGCTTTGTTAAGATAAGGTCAGTTTATTTTATTATAATTTATTGTTATTATTATTATTATTATTTGCACAAGTATGGAAACTATTTAACATAAAACCTTTAATGGCTTTGAACGCTCTCATTCTTTTGAAAAAAAAAAAGTAAAAACAACATAAAAGGTTATAAAAAAACAGGTTAGAAAATATACTACAGTTTAGAAAATACAAAAATGAAATATTTACTTAAAAAGATACCATTTATAAGAACAGGTTCTTTAGTAATTTCTTCTTTTAGTTTTTCTTTTTCTTCTTTTTCTTTTCCAAGACAACCTTCCTCTTCAAATGCTGATAAAACACTAAATTTTTTCATTATAATCAGAGTACTTTTGATGAACTCTTTAAACTGTAACGGATTAATTTCAAAAAGCTTTTCAAGTAATGCTTTCATTTTCATTTGATTGATATTATTCTCTTGGTCAATATTCTCTATAATACAGTTTACGTTCTGTAAACAAGCATGAAAAGCAAAACTCTTCCAGTCAGAAGATGCTTGCTCAAGCAATAACTTCATTACAATTTCAGAACTTTCTAAAAATATTTTTAAAAAAACTTATCAAACACAGGATCAAAAAATATAAAAGTAACATAAGGTTTAATTCTTTTAAAATAAAATTTTCATCTGGTCATAATGATGGTGTTTGGGAAAGTTTATATCTAATGCTAATGACAAAAGTTAATGATACATTATTTGATATAATTACTTTTGTAAAAACCAGGTTATCTCATTGGCTGCTGACAATTTATTCACTCCTGTTTCAAATTTTATCAAAAAAACTAAAAAAAATGCATTTTGTTGAAAGTTCACCATTATGAAATAGTTTTAAAATTCTAAAAATATTACTGAACAAAGACTAGAATTACTGATTCTTACCAAGCAAAGCAAGTCTGAACAAAACATCAAATCTGCTAGCAACATTGAGAGAATTTACAATTAGCCTTTTATAATTTAAAGGAGAAAGTTCAATGAGTTTGTCTAGGAATGCAGCCACTTTTGATTTATCATTGCTGTAACCACAGTCAATTTGTTCTACAATACTATCAATGTCATGCAGACATGTGTAGCAAGCCAATCTCTTCCAGTCAGCAGATGCACTCTCAACTAAGATGCGCTTAACTGTTTCATCATTTTCTAAGAAAACAATTATACTTTCTAAATAATTAAATCATTCATAAAATAATAAAACACGTTAATAAAACAAGTCCTGATAAACACTCTCAACAGTAAACAAGAACTTTCATATAAAAGCATGAAAATATAATCTTACCATCTAATGCCACACCAAATAAAATATCAAACTTTCCTAATGTACTAAGAGCATTTCCGATTTTGTCTTTGTATTGTAATGGCTCATATTCAAAGAGCTTTTCAATAAAAGCTGCCATTTTAGATTTATCATCCTTGTTATCACAATCAATATGGTCAACAATAGTTTCAATGTCGATTAAATGAGTCTTCTGAGCTAATATTTTCTAGTCAGTTGATAAATATTCAATCAAGAAGTTCTTTACTTTTGAAAACTTTTCTAAATACAAGAAAAATACAATCAAAATGAAGACAGCCTAAAATAAATTAAACCTACACTAACTGTATCTGTATGCATTCTAAACATAAATACAATTGTTTAAGATATATAGCAATACTTCAGGAAATTCTATTTATAGAAATCAAACAATCAAAATATTGATTTATAATGAAAAAAAAAATACAATCAAAATGAATTGCACTAGCAGATTTGAGTCTTCTCCACATGAAATTTTATTCTTGATTACTTTGCCACATGCATGAAGATTAAGTCACTTAAAGAAATTCCAACAAAAAAGATGCATATAAGAAAATTTATGGCAGCCAGATTAAACTTTTACATAGAATGACTGCCATTTTTAACATAAGAACTTCAACATTTCAATTAAAAACCTGCCATTTGTACATATTGCAGTTTGCAATGCATAAAATACAGAGAACAAAATGTGTGTCAGCAAAATGTGTGCTGTGTATTTCAAAACATTTCATACAAACTTGTTGAAGCTTTATCTTTTATGAGCTTTGGGTGGCAGTAGAAAAAATTGTATTTCAAAAAATTGTATTTAAGACACTTTGACTTTCAATTATTTGGTCAAGAGTCCAATAATTAGAAAAAGTTCAGGTGTTTCAGAAATTTCCAAAAATGTCATTTAAACATTTCTAAATGGTAGACTATGCCTCAAACTTAAGGAACTGTTTTTACAGGTATAATCATTGGTGAAAGAATGTTCAAGCTGTGAAGAATTTAGTGGATGCAGCATGTTCCTTGGGAACAGAAAATACAGAAATTTTATAATCATATCTTCAAGCATTTTTCACAATCAAGTTTGTAAATCATGCAAGTTACTGAGCAGAGTAGCCGAGATTCCAAAGTGATTGGAACATACTTAGCCAGGTTTCACTTGGAACAACTATAAGTCTTATTTATTATTATTTGCACATGAATAATATCAGCATTCAGCAAATATTTTTTCCATATTAAGAAAGAGTATTGGATACCATAACAAAATTAAAATAAATAGTTTTGAAAAATTTGAAGCTAAAAATAAAGTTTATATGAACTCCTGGTGATGTTCTACATGTTGCTGACACTGCATGTTTATTAATATTAAAAGAAAAAAAAAGGTGCTTTACTAATTCAATTTTGGTACTGTGGTGTACCTCAACATACTGAAGCATTGAGACTTAAAACATTTAGTTTTAATGTATGCTTTTAACCCTATTTTGAACTATTTGGCTGTACATTAATTGCCAAACATTAAAAAAATTTGTTTTAAGTTGTTTAATATTTTTAGAAAGTATTTAATATTTTTAAAGTTAATTCACCTTAAGTTTTTGGTTACTGAATTTCTAGAGGAATAACAGAAAACCATGTCAACCAACAAAATCCTTTTTGAGCCACAACTGTTGCTTGCCATCTGACATAACAATATGTAATTCCATAGTCTGTGACAGCTATTTGACAGGGCTTTACAGGCAACTATTCTATATCAAAGTATTTTAATAGAATAACTGCCTTTTTTAGCGTCTTTGTAAATTTTACTTGAGGAAATCATCCTTTAAAAAATTGTATCCTTTTTATATTCATATTTCTTTATTACAATCAAATGTTTTTCCCTACATGTACTAATAATTTACCTCTTCATCTTATTTTATTAACAATAATTACATAGATTTAAAAGTTAAAAGTGAAAATCAAAAAACTACAAAATACTAAAATTACAGAATAGCACAGCGTAAAAAACACAAAACATAAACAATAGAAATGAATAAATCTACTTTTCCTTTTTGTTAAAAAAATTAAACAGAGTTTAACATTTTTAAAAAAACTTTTCTCTAATATATATATAAATATTTATATATACCTCTTTCCCCCCCCTCCCTCCACACACTCACATCAAACATAATAACACAATATGTTTAAGCATCTTAATTAACTCTTTTCTGTTAATAAATATTTTTGGAAACCTTTTCCAAGAAAAAACTATGAAATTTATTACTCTGGAAATAAGAAGAGCTGAAATTTAATAGGAAATTTTTCCTGGAAACATAGAAACTCTGCCAAATGATTTTGTGTTAGTAAATCATCAGACAGATAAAAAGTTGCACTCTACAAATGCTGAGAGAAAATTTTATCACTTACCATTCAATGCCAAACACAACAAAATATCAAATCTTTTAAGAGCATAAAGAGAGTTTGCAACCTATTCATAAAAGTTCAGTGGATTGATTTCAATAATTCTTTGAAGAAATATTTTCAATTTCAGCTCATTTTTGTTATTCTCTTTCTGAATTTCTTCCACCATGCCGTAAAATGCATTTAAACAAATAATATGAGCAAATCTCATCCAGTCAGAGGAAACTTGTTCAATCAGAATATTTCTAACTCTTTCATTTGCATCTAGATTTAAGACAAGAAAAAGATTTGCATAAAAAATAATTTGATGTCCAAAATTATTTTGCTAAAAATTAAATTGTTTTGCAATTAGTAGTTCTCTAAGGGAAAAAAAAGTGACAGCACTATCTACAAAAGAAAAAAACATTTCAAAACCTTCTGGTTTATTTTTTTCTTAAAATGCTTTCTAAAATTTGCTTTTGTTTAAAACTTTAAAATCCTGAAGCTTTGGTAATAATTTCTAAATAGTTACATAAACATACACAAAGGTTTCTAATAATTAGAAATAGGCTTAAAGCGTATATTTTTATAAGAGAACATTTTTTTTTTTTCATTTTCTATATTAATTTTCTTAAACAGCATAAAATAACAATTAAAAATATCCTTTTGGAAGAATATAACTTTATTAAATCAGCTAAATAAAGTTTAAAATTCATTATTTTATTACTTTAGAGTAAAAACAAGAATGACAAATTTTTAGTGTGGCTAGAAAGGTTACTTAACTCAGCATTGAAAAAATTACAAAAATGTTAAAAATTGAAAAATATATAAAAAAGTAAGTATGGGTCTGTTCAAAGTGACCAAATGTTTTCTTTATTTTAAGGCAGCTTTACCAGTAAATCAGATATATTTCTAAACATTAAAACCTTTCTTATTAAGAAAGTAAAAAATTGACTTTACAACACATGGAAAATGGTATAGATGTAAACTGAACAAATATTTTCTGATTAATTAAATAGAATAAAATTAATAAAATGGCAACTTGTTTTATTGTTAAATATGTAGACAACAATCAAAAGAAAATAAAAAACAAAATTTTTACAGAAATTTAATTTATCAATGGTAAGCCAAATAAGTATGGTTAATGCAGCCTATTGTGAAAAACCAACAGATCATACAACTATCAATCTCAATCCACTCTTTCAAAAAGCTTTGACTGTTCGAAATCCAACTCTCAAATCTGACTCTCCAATGCTGGTAGAAATTACTAGAGCAGAAACTATCATCTGAAACTAAAACATCTAATAATGGTGTGGCACATAATAATGGTAGTAAAATAGGAATCAGATTGCATTTGACTTAAAAAATTTTGAGCTTAGTTCAATATTACTTTACAAAAACTTAAAAAACTTTAGTGACATTTTTTTGAATTGCAGCAATAGAAATGACCATCACAGTTCACAAATTTTTAAGGGTCTTTGTGAAGTTGTACATTAAGTTGTACATTAAATTACATAAAATACATAAAATACATAAAATACATAAAATACATAAAATACATAAAATACATACATACATACATACATACATACATACATACATACATACATACATACATACATACATACATACATACATACATACATACATACATACATACATACATACATACATACATACATACATTTATACATACATACATACATACATACATACATACATACATACATACATACATACATACATACATACATACATACATACATACATACATACATACATACATACATACATACATACGTAGAAAATTGAAGATTCTTTTGTTGGTTTACATAAAAGCTATAGAATATTTATGAATACAAAAAATAATTTAAGAATATTTTGCATTGCATTTTGTTTGTTTTAGGGGTTATAATTATGCAAGGAAAGATTACAGTTCAATGGCATAAATCTTTAATCTAAATATTTTAGCCAAAACTCATAGTAAACTCTCCAGTTATATTTAACTTATGCAACATTGACAACTGTTTGAAAATTGAAAATATTTTGAAATACTTATAAAGTAATTTTCATATACTTTTAACAACTGCATATAATACAATAGAAATATTTGTAACATTTTATAGGTAAAAAGAAAAACTATAAATATTTGCGAAAAATACAAGATGGGGAAAGCAGAAAATCTAAAACAAATGTTTTACATATCATACCTTCATGATCTAAAGAACATGCTGTTGAGTTGCTATACTCAATAATATTGTGCCAATTATCATCAGTTTCTTGGAAGTCAACAACACTTTGTTTAAAAATTGTTTTACCAAGAATGCTACCCATTAAACCTGTCAAAAGAATGTTCTAAATTTTAAAATGTTAACATAAAATTTAAAAAAATCTGAAAGTTTAGTATGTTCAAATCTTGTTTTAATACCAGGAAAGAGATGATACTAATAATGTTATTAAAACTAGAGTTTACTCTGAAGTGAAAGAGCAATCACTGGATAAAGTGAGTTTGAAATGTTGGTTTTTCTCTTTAAAAAGTCACCAATGAAAAATGATTTCATTAAAATCTATATGCTAAGGTTGAAGTAAAGTTTAACAGCACAATTAATGGATATTCAAGCTCTGATATTGCTAATACAGGGTATAAACATGTATAGTGGAGTTCCAGTCTACTATTTGCAAAAACGTTTAAGTTTCAGTACTAACATAACAATATTGCAGTGCACTTTTATTGTATAGCAAAAGCACCTTTTTAAAAAACTGCTGATTTTTTTAAATTAATTTTTTTAGTTTAAAAAAGGAAGCATACTGGCTAATAAAAGCATTTTTATAAATAAAAATTATTTAATATGGATGTTTTCTGCTTCATTCAATTTGTTTTTAAAGATCTAAACAAAATTTCAAATAAAAAGGAGTTTGAAGTTGTAAAAATTGTATTGTCAGGTACTAAAATAAATAATTTTGAAATAATAAAAGTTTAAGCAATCAGAGAGGTTTTCTTTTTCAAAATATTTTAATGTTTAATAAGCAAGATTTGAACTTTATTCATTTGATTTAAGTGACCTAAATTTTAAAAAAATATCCTCACCTTCAATGAGTATCAAGATTCAAAGATTGAAAACTAAATCACTTAATATATTAAATTGTCCTGTAAATAGTATTGACTATAAAATATCATGTGGCTTAAACAAAAAAATCATTGAGTCACAGCTCTCATCAGCTTGAACTACTTGAAAATGAAATAAACAGCACACAAAGTAAGTTCTTTAATCTTTATTTACATGAAGTAATGACTATTAGAACTAAAAATAAAATATTAACATGGTTACTTTCTCCTGTAACAAACAAATTGTGAACAAGAAGCAAATATTAGAGGGAATCAAACTATATGTAACAAATAAGCATGAATATTTGGTGTCATAATATCTAAAACTATTTTTAATTTCTTGTACAAGAATGTTATGAAGTAAGATAATTATAGTATATTATTATTCAAATGATAGAAACGAGTAGCAAAGGTTAATTACTCAGAAAAAAGGTTTCAAATTAAACCAAAAAAAACAACAACATTTTTTTCTTACATCAAGTCAAAAGTAACTTTAAAAGATATGCTTAGAATGAATGTTTGTGATGAAAAGTTCCCTCAGGCAAATTAGAGTTTCTAAACTTGATGTTTGTTTTGAGCAAAATACCTGCATGCATAAAATGCACCATATTAAAATATTGGAACTAAAAAGTTCGAATATATAATTAGCTAGAAATTTTTACATTGTCCTGTTGCATAGATAAATCAAGAAAGTAAATTTTGCTCAAGGAGAAAATGCAGAGTCTGAAGAGATCTTGCACTACACTAACCAATTTTGCGATTACTCCTTAAATTCCTGCGGTCACGTGATACTTAATGACACTCTGTTACAAAACATGTTGCAAGAAACTATTGGTTCAAACATGGTCACAAGAAATAGTCTCGAAACGCGGACCACAGCCTTTGATCTTTGATTTTTAAGTTGAAATAGGTTTATGTGGCCCGCTCATCCTGCACAAATACTTAAAATATGGCAAGTACCGAAGTAGAGATCTTAGAGTGTATAAATTTAAATGATATGTATACATTGTTTGATGGTGATTTTTTAAATGAAGATATTTTTACAAGGAAAATATTTATTTTATTTTAACAAGGAAATAGAAACTGCTCTTTCTGAAATTCCAAGTGAAGCGTTAAATTTTCAATGTAAACTTTGTTAAAAAGTTTATAAATCCATCAAAGGACTCGAAAGACATAATAAGTCTAAACACAAACCTGAGTGTTGTTCAGATGATTTGATGAAAGAGTATTGTTTAAAAATTACACCCTTTGAAGTTAAAGTGTATTTTGAATGAGTGTGTGGCTATTGTTGCAAAGGATATGTGCTTACCATTGGCTATTCGTGATGCTTTTAAATGCTTTTTTTTTCAGTTGACGATGCTAACACCTTTTGGGAAGTAATAAGACCTACAATTTATATGTTTAATGATGATATTGAGAAGTTTTATTCTAATTTTTATGGATTGTTGTCTGAAAATGTTTTACCAGAAATATTAAGTGGAGATGTAACATAGGTAAACATTCTTATGATTGAAGTTGCAAATCATCTTGTTATTCACCTCTTTGAAAAAAATATCCCCTCTGAATATCCTTTAAAATCTAATTCTGTTAACTTACTTTCTGAAAGAGAAGTAAAATGTTTGTAGTACCTTAGTGGGTATATTATTCATAAACTTTAAAGTAAAAATTGATTCAGTAAAAACTACTGCAGTCAGTTTAACAAGCAGTGTATAGCAATTTTACTTGCATGTAAAACAGATTCTAATAATACTTAGACCCTTATTGATGCAAGTGACAGAGGGGGATTGTGGAAAACAAATAAAACAATGCAACAAGCTTTCTTGAAGTGTGAGAACATTTTTCATGAAAAAACTGCCCAGTTTTCTACAAAAATTATTACTACAGACTTACTAGAACTTATGATGGAGAGCTCTGTCATAAAGTCATGTTTTCAAACTTATGTTATGAAATTGATCCAAAAGTGGATAAAGAGATCAGCTCAAATTTGTTAGAGCACATGTAAAAATAATCTTGACATTATTTATAAGTTAAGTCTTTAGCAAATGAAAATGTACGCACATGTATAAATAATCTTGACATTATTTATACTTGTGCGTACATTTTCATTTGCTAAAGACTTAACAGAAAAGCAAAAACTGTCAAAAAAAACATTCAATACGAAAAGAGTTAAAAAAAGCTAACAACCCTTTGTAAAGATAGCAATATATTATGTAATAAAATTGTATAACATTTTAAATTTTATACAACTTCATTTATTTTTTTTAAATTTTAAATAATAAAATTGTAAAATTAACTTTAAAAAACTATTTATTTGTCTTAACTATCCACTTTCATTTTGACAATGGGGAACTATTTGTCACTGAATTTGTTATGGGAATGAACATTACCGGCAACTGGTCTTATTGAAAACTGGGATTTAATGATGTTATCATTATATCCTACATCTCGTACAGATGGATTGTCACGCCGCCTACCTATTGCTCTTTGTCTGCCAAAATAATTTTCTAGGTTATCCTGACAAAATCTTTCTGAAAGTACATATTTCACTTCATTTTCTAACAGAAACTTTACTACTTCTTTATATGAATGTACGGTTATTTTAAGTCCCTCGTAAGTTTGCCAAGATACAAACATTTTTGATTTTGAATCAGCAATATAATGTTCTGCCCTTGTTTCTATTGAGTCTTTCCATAAACAAAAATGTTCAAGAAATTCATCTAACCAAAGATGTCTTTCATCAGTAAGAGATTCGTATGGCTTTAAAAATAGCTTCTTTTTTAACCTGTGATCAAATGTATTTCGAACATTCAAACAATCAAAAAATTTATAGATCATTAAACAAAAAGTGGATGTACCTGCTGCTTCTGGTGGCCCAAAATTTGCCAAAACATAACCAACAGTCTCACTTAATACCTGTGCTGCAAGACTTACTTTCATAACAGAATATGGTGTTATATTTACAAATTTTAAACCACTTTCTAGTTGCTCTTCAAAAGTTTGCTGAATGTGTGACCAAAGAAGAAAAAAACCATTATTTTACATCTATCTTGTTGAATGTTCTGACCCAGAATGAAATAAACAGTTTCTAGCTGTTTTTATAAGATGTGGGACATCTGCAAAAAAATAAATGTAGCTTTGTTTTTTGGAAAAAATATTTTTTATGCGATAAATTATATCTTTCTCAGAACAACCTTAAAGCAATTTGCGCATTTTAAAAAATTGACGATTTGATGAAGCACCATCTGATAATGTGGAAATAACATGCAAGTTTATCAGCTCCAGATAACAAACTGCCTTCCAAATAATTGGCATTATTTGATGAGCAAGTGTACCAGTTGTAGCAAATGTTGCAAAACTAAAAGAAAAAGGATTGACAAAACTTTTTACAAGAAACACTAAAATGTATGTCGCAATAGCTTCTACATTTTTCAATGTTCTATAGTTGGTATTATTATCTCTCAAATCTACAAAACCAATAAGTTCACCAGAATATTTGTCCCACACAAGATCTTCGTTGATTTTCATTTTATCAAAAATAATGCCTACAAATCGTTCTGGTTCTGTAAAATTTTCAGTCTTTAACTTCAGATCATTTATAATGGCAGGATTAAAACCTCTAGTCGGATGAATTTAATGTTTATAATCTCTCAGTGTTTGCAAACTGGGAAGTACTAAAATACCATCACCACTTTTCTTATCAAAACGAAGATCAGTATATGCAGAGGAAGATTTAGCTGCTAAATTTAAACAAAATTTAATAATCATTGGGTGATATTTTACATTGTTGGAACAACAGGTTTGAATATATTTTTGTTGTTCTGACCAAAAAAGCTTCATAAAATTTGGAACTTGATCCTGATCACAAGCTGAAAATAATTCTTTAAAATCTTCACTAATTTGTGAGTGGACAGTTTCACTGTGTTTTTCTATAGCAGATCGCATATTTAAAAGTTCTTGCTCAAGCTGTTTACATTTTAGACGATTATTTTGTAAAGTTAATTTAATGCTATTAGGAGATGTAAATTTAATAGGGGCATTTAATTTGGCTGGTTTATTTAAAACAAATAGTTTGTTTTTTTGTTCTGCAAATACTTTTTGAACACAAGAACAACAATATGCACATGTATCCATATCATCATTACTTAAAAGAAGGATCCAGCAATTATTAGAGCGAAAATACTCATCTTGATTTAAATGTGGTTTAAATGCTAATTTCTGGTAGTCTTGATAATTGAATTTTTTAGGAATGACATGCTTTTGGAATTGGAGCTCTTTACTTATGTTAGGAACTTGGATTCCCTTACACAATACATAACGCTCTAGAAGAAAAATAAATGTTGACAAAGTAACATTTAAAAATGATTGAGAGTATTGTTTATAAAAATCATTGGTCTTCTGATAAAATCCATCTAAACACACGTAGAGTAAACTGAAGAGAATCATCCACAAAAAATTCATATTTTGGCAAAACAACAAAGTAATAACTACAAGATTGGTTTCAATATGTATTTCCCAAGTATTTCTAATTGAAAGCTTAGCTATACGATTCAAAAAGTCACCAAAGTTTTTATATAAGGGCAAAGATGTTACAACATCTGAAGATACAACATGTTCATTAGGGGTGGTAACCGATTAACGATTAATCGATTAATCGATTAAAAAAACTTAATCGTTATTCGATTAATTTCCAAACGATTAATCGAATAATTTCAAAAATCGTTTTAAGTGTTTTAATTTTTAAAGCCGTTTTAAAAATCAAAAAATTTGGCGTTTTTTGACAACAAACTTTTATCTCGTACCGCTGTGAAATGTAAATAAATATTATACAGTAAAATCTCTCTAATTCGAATCTCCATAATTCCAAAATCTCCGTAATTAGATTAAATGTAAAGTCACTGTGAAATGCGTTTAAGAAGAGTCAACTTCCTATAATTCGAAAATCTCTCTAATTCGAACTTTTATTTTTCCCTATAAAATTTGAATTCGAGAGATTGTACAGTATTTTCAGTGCGGTAGTACAAACAGCCTGGTCGAAAGAATTCGGATTGAATCTGACCATTGATATCTTCGGATGTAGCACTGATGGTATTTCAATTATGAAGAAAATGGGACAAGAAATGGGGGTTATTCACCAACTTTGCCATTGCCATGGGATTCATCTTGCAGTATGTGGTATTCTTTATGAGAAAAAAAGTTCAGCTATTGAAACAACTCAAGAAGAACTAATCAATGATGAGAATGATGAAAATGAAGAAGCTGAATCTGATCCTGATGCTGATAATGACAATGAAGAATGCTGGAATGAAGAAAATAATATTTTTGTTGATGAGAGAACCCAGTTTAATGAGGACTATGGTATTCTTATATCAAGGGTTCATAAAACAGTTAAGATGTTTAGAAAATCATCACTTAAAAATGATATTCTTCAAAACATTTGTAAAGCTGATTTAGGAAAAGAGCTTAAGCTTATTCTGATATTAAAACAGGATGGAATTCTCAAATCAGTATGTAAAAACGATTCTTGGAATTAAAAAGTGCTTATGGAAAAGCTCTTTTGGATATATTCAGAACTGATTTGATTTTAAAAGAAGAAGAATTAAAACAGATCTCTAATATCGTTCAGGCTCTTCATATTGTAGAGCTAAGTGTTATAGCATTGGAAAATAGAGACTGTAATCTGATAAAATCTGAAAAAATTATTTTGTTTTTACTACAAAATTTTAAAGAGCAAAATACTAATATAGGTCAAAATTTATTTACTGTTGTCTCTGAGAGAATTAATGAAAGAAGAAATTGTAATATTGTTGGTTTACGTTGCTATTTAGATAATCCGGGTGGCTATAAGTCGGATTCAGAATCACCAGGTAATCTTTTAAAAAACCCAAACAAAAATGATATTGCTAAAACAGCAAGTAAAATGTATGTACGCTTGTTTCTAAGTGAGGATAACCAAAGGAATAGTGAATTAGACGTAGCATCTGAGTTTAAATCCACTTAAAAAATATGGAACCAATGAGAAAAAAAAATAAAGCTGAAGAACCAGCAGAAATTCTATCAGCTACAACTTCATCCACAGGAAGAGCTAAAGGACTAACTTGTAATTCAACCCCTCAAGAAATTTTGACTTGTATTAAAAGTGAAATGTCAGTATTTGAAAGCACTGGAAAAAGCCCATGCTCTTTATAAAAGATTTACAACGCCATGCCAAGCCTTCCCCCATTTTCTATAGATGCAGAAAGAAGTTTTAGTGCTGCTGGTTTGTATATTACTAAGTTACAAACAAGTTTAAATGATGATACTAATAATAACTTATGCTTTTTAAGAACATATCTGACGAAAAAAGAGAAATAACACCTTAATGAGTAATAATATACTTTTTATAACTCGTAAAAGTTTTAAAGAATTAATCGAAAAATAATCGACTAATCAATTAATTTAGCTAAAATTAATCGTTAATCGATTAATTCAAAATACAGATTAATTTACCACCCCTAATGTTCATTTCATTTTTGAATTGAATAAGTGGATCGGTTTAAGAACAAAACAGCATAAGAATTTTTACAAGGTAAATTTAATTGTGGCAATTCTCCTTCTTTCAATGACTTTTTTCTGTCATCTAAAAAGCATTAAAATAAATTTTATATATATGTATAAATATATATATATATATATATATATATATATATATATATATATATATATATATATATATATATATATATATATATATTTGGGTTATTCAAAAAAAGTAAAATTTTAAATCTAAAAAACCATACCCCCCTAACTTTGGGGCAAATGTATAAAAAATGAGCCTCAAAAAGTTTGACCACTATCGGATCACTTTTGAACCCCCCTCCCCCCTCAAGCTAGTAATTTAGGGGAAAAATGACCGAAAAGTGGTCATTTTCGGGCATCTTGAGGGAGGGGCTATTTTTTTTTTTTTCAAATTTTTTTTTTCCTGCTATATGTATATAGGCCTATATTTTTGTTTAAAAATATATGGTTTTTTTGTACTTCTCAAGAATCTATGTTTGGGGTATTGAAAATCTTGAAAATTAGTATTTTTGTGGTTAGGTTAGGTCTGTGCATGTATATATATATATATATATATATATATATATATATATATATATATATATATATATATATATATATATATATATATATATATATATATATATATATATATATATATATATATATATATATATATATAGGGGAGGGGGCAACCAACTTCATTTTGCCAGAAAGAATGAACAGTGGTTGGTTGTGACCTCAGAAATGTCGTTTATCTATATTGAAAAAAACTACTATATATCTATATTGAAAAATCAAAATAAGCAAGAATAAATAAAAAGATAAATTTTTATTCAAGTTTTATAACAGAAAAAACGTTTGAAAATCTAATAATAATCAAGTTTAAATCTTTATCTTTTTCCGCATCACACCAAGCCCATCATTAAACTTAATCTTTGAAATTGTACTGGATTTTATTTCTGGTGATCTGAATACAGATCGATCTTTGTCCACAGTGAGCAATCTGTTATGCTTTTCAGTTTCACTAGAATATCTATGAGTATACTGCCCCATCATACCTATTGACTCTAATACAGTATCTGAGACTCTAATACAGGATTGACAGCTAAGAGGATGTACATACCTTCTTGTATAGATGCAATTGATGTATGGCTGTAATGTCAAGAAAAGGAGCTTTGATGACATCCTCAGATTGTACATACCATTTTGCATAAAAGCAAACAATAAATTCTGTAATAAGCTTAATTTCAATTTTCAGTTTATCACTTTCCTGAACAAATTTAAGTATATTAGATAAAAGCCGAAGCTTTAGATAATAAATTGTTTTTCCTAAAAATCTTGCATGATGAGTAGCACCAGTTTTTCTAACTTTATATGTTATAAGTAAGTGACAACTAATTCTGCAAGCTCACTTCTATCATCTCTTATAATACCTGGTTTACCAACGTATGCTTTGCAAAACGTTAATGACTTCATAGCTACCTTTTTTAAAAGACTGCTTTTAACCTTATTCCAATCAAACCGTAACAGTAGAACTGAATTATAGTTAAAATTAGGTTCTTCAGAAATATTTTTTAGCTTTTTGAAAAGAGGATTATCAGGTCCATTAGTTTCTTTATTGGTCACTAATATCTAAAAATGAAGCATTCTTAATTCAGTTATGTAATGCCTACATGCTATGTGGAGGAGATATTTCTCCAGTTCTTTAGATATTCTGGAAACTGACCCTTTATTCGTCCCAGTGTTGGATGATGTTGCATCAAAGCATATTCCTCTAGTTTTTGACGTAAGTTGATACTCCTTAATTAAGCCTAAGAACTGATTACACCTAAGAACTGATCTTCACCAGTGGATGACACTAGTGGGGGTACTCCAAGTAGGTAAGTCTCACCATAAATGTTAACTAAAACAGCCATTCTATCCCTCTTTAATATTTTTCCTTTGTTTAGTTCAAACAAGGTCTTGCCATCAAAATGAATTATACATGGATATGAAGATACGTCTATGGCTGCTATAGCATCTTCTTTTGAAATGGTTGCCATGTTTTCATTTTCTTTTTTCATTTTTCTATATACGGTAGACTGACTGCTTTTAATTTCTTTAAGATCAACACTTGATTAATATAAAATTGCATTTGCTACCTTCTGTAAAACATTTGGCGATTTATCACTGGCTGTAGCAGTAAGCGAAACATTACCAGCAAAAATATATTTCGGAATTTTTGCAATTACTGTTTTTCAGAGACTTTTATATGATACCAATCACCTGGATCGAAATCAGACTCAATTGAAGAATCATCGCTTAGAATTGTGTCTATAAGTTCAATGTTGGGTACATCATCTTTCAAACTCTTAGGCTGTTTAATTTTAGAATTAGTGGAAAAGAGAATTAATAGAAGTTGAACCAGAGATAAAGAAGTTAATTAAAAGCATTGAGTACCTTTTTTCTATACTTAATATCCTCTGAACCAATAACAACCTTTCTTTCACGTTCCTGATCTCCAAGAAACTTTAGATCTTCAATCTTGTCTTTTAGTGATCTTTTTTTATCTTTACTGATCATGTTTTTGAGATTAAAATAACCAGCCCAAAAAAGTTTTTTAATTTCAATCTCAAAATCGTTTTGTTTAGCCAAATCACCTCTAGTTCCCCTTTTTGCATTTTTTTTCAAGTTGGAATAGGACTTGTGCAAATGAAAAAGCTTTTTAACTAAACTTTAATCAGTTAACACATCAAATCCAGCTTTAATCCAGGGTCTCTTGATTTTAGACAAAATACATTCACAACAACTATCTGAACATTTTTTTTAGGGGAACAAGCAATAATATTTGATATTGGTGTAGATCGACATTGTTGGTTATATATTAAATGTTGAAGAATATCCAAGCCTGTTGGAAGTTGTATATCTAAATAGGAAAATTAAGACATTCTTTAATAAATATTTTAGCAAATAATGACTCATTATTATTCCAGCATTACTAAAAATATTTCTACCTGATATAGCTGATTTTGCCTCTTTCATAATAAAAAGTTCCTTTTTCATTGACCTATGTTGTGCTTCACTCATTTTTAATGTGTATTGTATGTACTAATTTGTATTTATTAGAAAAAGTTATAAACTATCAGAATTTGCACAAAAATATAAGTATATAACATTAGGCGCAACAGAAAATATATTTTAAAAATACCAATTTTCATGATTTTCAATACCACCAAACATAGATTTTTGAGCGGTAGGAAAAAAAACATATATTTTTAAACAAAAATATAGGCCTATATATATGTAGCAGAAAAAAAAAAATTTGAAAAAAAAAAAAATTGCTACTCCCTCAAGACGCCCAAAAATGACCACATTTCGGTCATTATTTCCCTAAATTATGAGCTTGAGGGGGGTTCAAAAGTGATCTAATAGCGGTCAAACATTTTGAGGCTCATTTTTTATACATTTGCCCCAAATTTAGGGGGTATGGTTTTTTAAGTATGAAAGTTTACTTTTTTTGAATACCCCTAATATATATATACATACACACACACACACACACACACACACACACACACACACACACACACACACACACACACACACACATATATATATATATATATATATATATATATATATATATATATATATATATATATATATATATATATATATATATATATACAGTGTCAACAAAAAAAAATGGGACAGCATGACTTTTTTTGTAAAAAGTCATAAAAATCAATGTTGTATGAATTATTAAAAATTTTTTTTTCTTAATTATAAAGTTAGAAAAAATAATGGACTATACTATTTAATAAAAAAACAAAAAGATTTGATTAAACTTTTGTTACTCAATTAAACTGCAGAATTGTTAGAAATCTAACATGAAAAAAAAAATTGTATACATTTTTTATAATAAAGTAAAGTTGATTGGACCATTAAATTTTTTAAAAATTTTTGGTTTTCAATGTCAGATACTTAATATATTTACACTATTTTAATATTTAAAATGAAAAGAAATTGAAAAAAAAAAGGAGATGGGCCCTCAAATTAGCAACAGGTAAAAAGGGATATCTTTAACATTGTATTTTATAATTCCCATTAAAGTTTTCCTCATTATAAAGTGTTACACGTGATTTTACATTGTTTTTTTGCAAAGTAAAGTTCTTTTTAACTTATCAAAATGACATTTAGACTCAAAAAAGTTTACATTATTTTATTTAAATTAATTTTTTTAGCAATTTTCTATAATTAGAAAATATAATTAAATGGCAACAATGGCAAAGTTAAATGCTTTTGATTCTACTACTGCAAAAATTCAACCATTAAATAGGTATAAGACATTCATACTTATAGTATTTTAGTATTTAGTTGGAACTATATCATTTGTTTATCAGTTAAAATTCATACTTACTAATTTAGGAAAAAACACGTTTCAGACTTTGATAAAGGAAGAATAGTTCAAATGCACAATCCAGATTGGACTTTGCGTAAAATTTCTAAACAAGTTGGGTGTTATTTGGATGTTAATTATTATTTGACATACTTTAAAAAAAGTTAAAAAATATTTGACAAAAGTTTAATTTTTTTTGCTTATTTTAAAAAAATCATGCTGTCCCATTTTTTATTGAGGACACTGTATATCACAGTTATCATGAAATCCAATATTGCCAACCTAGCTGACCCAAGAATGCCACTTATATGGGGTGATAATGTACACATCCCAGGGTCACCTGGTGCAAATTTTGAAATCTTTTAGGTACATCTGCGGGAAAAAAGTGGCTTTGAAGTTACAAAAATGGAAAAAATTTACCCTCTTTTTTGACATAGTAAAACCGCTATAAAATCCATACTATTAGTCATAGACCAATAAAATTTGGTGACAATGTAGCCTATGCCAATACCAAGATTTGGATAAAAGTTTATCCCAATCCCTGCAGTATAACAAAAGTTATGGTAGTTTTAGTGTTGATTTTTTGTTGATTTTTTCACTTCCAGTGCAAAACTTTACTAATTACTGCCTATTACAAGCCCCCAGGCCATAATGTGGGTAACACATGTGCTCTAGTTGAATATACCAACAATATTGTAAAATAAGGATTTTGATGTTCTTACCAAAATTTTTGGTTTCGGGGGTCAAAACTGTTGTTCTTGAATGAGCCCTATTTACACCATATAGACCTTTTTCTATATAAAACCTTATATGACAGTACTATTAGTGCCCCATAAGCTTTCTTTTAACTAAACTGCTACCTTAGAAGTTAGTTGAGACATTTTAACAGATTTTTTGATGAAAATTATAAAAAATCTTGACATTTTTTACTCTAGTAAAATGGCGCTTATTCTACTTATGGATTTAGCCCTGAGGATTTGTGAGCAAAGCAAAGAAATGTGTTGAAAACCTTTTGCATGTGATTTTTAACTGGTCAACATGTATTGTTTGTTGAAAAACCCTTTTCATACATAAAATCAGCTAAAAATGCCTAGAATTTTCTTTGTGTTTTGTTTTCAAAATCATTATCAAATGTACAAATTGTAAAGTTCAATAAATTTACACTAACAGTGAATTAATTTCTAAAATTTATTCAACTGTATTCTTTTCTTGTGATATCTTCACACTCTTTAACTTATTTGACATGACATTTAAAGCACTGGTCAGCTTACTATTCTCAAAATGAACATTTTTTCTACTTTATCATAAGATATGCTTAAATTCAGTTTCAAAGTTTTAAGTGTTTTAATTTTAGTCTTGCTCCATTTTTGTTTTTACAATGATTAGAAAAATAAAAGGGTTTTGCATAAGAAGAATTAACAATATCAACCCATCATCACTTGAATAAGAGCGTACATGATTAATTTGATTTTTGCTTTGATTTTGTACGCTGTGACGTACATATCGTTAAAAGTTAAAATCATAACATGACTTTGTTTTTGTGGCACTGAACTGAAACGTTTGCAGAAATATCCAAAATTATTAAACCTTTCACTTGAAAATCGTTGTTTGTGGTAAAAAGTTTTGTTTTTCATTTTTTATAATATACAAATTGTTAGGCTGAAGTAATTGGATTGATTTAGGTAAATATGTAGCTCTACATATAGCAATATGTTATTTATTTGAAATACACTTACCTCAATGTGACGTATATATTTTTGTATTAAATTCACATTATCAAAGATGGGAGGATTTTAAAGATTATCATTATCTTGAACTCCAATCAAAATAAATCTGGGCATCTCTTATGATGACCATACAGAGAATCCTATAGTAATGTTAACAATGAAATAACATTGCCAGAATTCTTAATGTTTGTCTATCATAATCTTCAATTTCATATTATAGCTCAATTTGTTTAGGTACACAGCTACAAACCACTGACTCCTTAAGATGCCAAATCAGGCAAGAAACCATGAGCAGAACAGAAAGTGTGTCTGCATGCTCTGCCTTCAAAAATGTGGCCGACAGATGACTGCTTTTCAGGCTAAACGAGTTTGTCGTATTTACCAGACAAATCTTGATGGCTGTGACTCTTGTGTGCCTCAAGGTCTTTGTGAATCATGCAGAACTGCCTTAAGACGAAAAGAGGAAAGAAAGGATGTTGCTTTGCCAAAGTTGTTTGATTTCAAATCTATCCGAGTCAGAGCTAAAACACGTAGTCATGTGTGTGACTGCTTGATTTGCAAAATTGGACAGTCTAGGTTCCCAGAAAAAGCTGAACCTAATGAAAAAATGAAAGTAAATCAAATACCAGCTGTGAGATGCAGTACCTGAGGAAAAATGAAAGTAAATGCAATACCAGCTGTGAGGTGCAGTATCATTGTTCTCAGTTAAAGTTCAGGGAAAATATACAAAAATTGGCTTCATTAGATCCCAAAGCTGCAGAACAGATAGCATCCAATGTGATTGAAAATAAGGTAGCATCTCCAAAAGCCACAATTCGTTTAGCAAAAGCATCTGGGGGTCATCCACTCCCTGTTACTCCAGGTACAATGTCAGCAAAAATTAGTTATAATATTATAACTTTGTAAGTGATTAATTATAAAATGATTGTTTTTGTAATTTTTGTTTGCTGGAGGTAATAAATGCAAATTTTCTATAGGGTCAAGTGCAGCAAGATCACATTCTGCCACATCAACATTGACAACCCAAGACCTCATCAATGTACAAATTAACACTGGCCTCTCCAACAATGGGATCAAAAACTTAGTGAAAACTGTTCATTAGTCATCAGACAAGAAGGTGGTTGAGCCCAACTTTTATGCCAATTTTCAAATGGCTGGTCAACAACTGAAGGAGTTTTTCACAAGTCAATTATTAATGGACCTAAGGATACACTGATTCTAGACATCATTCCACCAATGGAGTTAAACCTTCTTTTGGGCACAGTCAATCAGCTCTTCAAAATTCTCAAAACTGTGTGGTCTGATGCTGAAAAGTGGCCAGCCATGCTTCACATTCACCAAAGCCCGTATCATGGCGGACACTTTGAAGGCAATGAATGCAGAAAATTGTTGAAAAATGTTGATGTTTTACAATGTCTTGCTGAAGAAACTTCCAACACCCAAGTTCTTGCTGTCATTGAAGCTTTCAAAAAGTTTAATTTGGTTGTGGATTCATGCTTTGGAAATGTACTAGAAAAGGATTTTTCTGTCAAGATTGATCAATTTAAAGGTACATATTTGGCAATCCAACTTGGAAGCATTACGCCCAAAATCCACACAGTATTCCATCACATCACTTCCCGCATATCATTTCAACTTAATTGTACAAAAAAATCTTTCATCGATTGCTGATGTTTTGCCTGCATTGACTATTATGATTTCAAAATAGAGTAGAATGGAATTACAAGGAAATGGAAAGAATTTGCTAACTTGTTAATTTCTTCTTTTAAATTAAAGTTTGAGTACGAACTTAACTCAGGAATTTATCAAGTAGCATCACTGTTGAATATCTCAAAGCTTAAATTGTGGTTCTTTAGACCTGATTGTCAATTTATTGTTAAAGGTATTTAGTTATTAGGTTTTATTATTTAATTAAGACAAAGAAAAAGTTTTAAAATTTAGTTTAAAAACTAGTTCTTAAAAACCTAATTTAAAAATTTTACTACTTTTATATATTAATTTATTATATTAAAGTTTGTATCGCAACCTAAAATTATTTAGGAGCTGTAGAAAAGCTACACGAAGTTCTGAAATTCTTTACGCCACGTAATATTTATCAAAGTGCTTTAGAATCGCAACCAGGATGTGAGCTTACACAAGCGAAAGAACAATTGAGTTCAAATGATCAGCAAACTGATTCGCTCAGCGGATTTATGCTAGATGATAACTATTGCCCAGAAGCTCGGGAGCCTAATTTACAACTCTATTTACTTGAAATCGAAAAAGAAAAACTTTACTTTTTTAAGCAAATTGAAGAGAAAGGACTTGCTGTATCTGTGTATCCTTCTTATGATTTTTGGTTCAAAAATTCTAAAATGCCAATGTTACGAAAGCTATTTGTCATCTTACTAAATATTCCATCATCAGCAGCTTTTATAGAGAGATATTTTAGTACTTCTGGTTTTGAATGTGAAAAGAGACGAGGCAACATGACAGCTGATCTGAATATCAGTCGCTCATTGTTTAAAGTAAACTTAAAACTTCTTGAAAGTTTAAATGATTTTTCGGACGAGGATGACTCAGATAGTGAAATGTAAACTTATCATATAAAGAAAAAATATTTTTTGAACTTGATAAGCACAAAAATAAAATAAATGTATAATGCAATAGTTTCAATAATAACATTAACTTTAATAATAACGGTTTAAATAAAAAGTTATATTATATCTTTGAATTAAAAAGTAAAAAGTAATTACTCAACGATTCGCGTTTTCTTAAAAAAAAAACATTTTTTAAAATAGATTAGGTAAGTCGTGTTTGTGTCAAGTTTGCAAACCCATTTATTCGCGTAAGTTGCGTTTGAGTTCCGTTTGTAAACGCATTTATACGCGTAAGTTGCGTTTGAGTTACGTTTTTAAACGCAATTTATATGCGTAAGTTGCGTATTAAATGCGTGCGTAAACGCAGTTATTTGCGTAAATTGCGTTTACGTTTACGTAAGTAAACGCAATAAATTGCGTCAAATGCGTTTGAGTTTGCGTGTGAGTTTTTATTTTTGGACGCAAACGCAAAACGCAGTTTTTTTTGCGTTCCAATGTATGGTTTTAACGAAATGAAATTAATAGAAGATTTCAAATAAAGGTTGAACGTAGAATGTGAGAATGTAGACAAATAGATAAATAATTATTATTGTATTGTACGATGGTTTTTTTTGTTAAGAAAATGGTTTGAGGGTTACCTTTAATAAATTTTACATGTCATAAACAATTATTAATTTCAAAAGTTCTTCTTTTAGGAAACAAAACTATTGAATTCTTTTTTAAAATTTATTACAAAAGTACTCTACTTGCATTATAGTTTATTCTCTAATAAACCAAAAAAACAGCTATTTTTATAGTCACTAAAAATTGTGCAAGATAAAAATACTTTAACGACTTTTTTAACGTAAAAACCATGCTATGAACGTGTTGCTTTTGTAAGCTAAAAGATCATAAACTTGTTATTCTGAAAATGGCGAGTGTTAGGGTTTTTAATAGAGGAAAGACTTTCGAAGTTTTTCCGAGCGTAACGATTAAAGAATAAAATTACGCGCGTTCGTAAAATTAACCGAACGAGTAAATTATAAAAAAATCCGACGAGTAACTTATTCAATTAATACGCAACTTCAAGTAATTTGCTTAAAGGGTTCGTCATAACTTACGTAAATCAATTAACTTGCTCGAAATTTCCGTTAAAAGTTACGAAAACCATCGATTAATTGATTACGATCCTCTCCCGTTAAATTGTCATAAAATTTCGAAACTGACGATTTTTACGATAACTACTTTCAAATTTCTTTTTTAGAAACTCATACTAACGTACTATTAAAGAATATTATACACCTACATAGCACAGCTTCACTTTTATTGAAATTGTCATTAAAAGTTTTATAGTTATAAACTATTTAAATAACTATTCTTCATCATCTGTCTCTTCCTCTAAATCTAAGACCTCAGCATTTTCTTTTTCTTCCGAGTCATCAATAAGAACATGAGATATCAAAGGCAGAACCCTCTGGATGTTCAGCTGAACGAAGGCCAGTCTCTGGGCTGTGTCAGGCTTCAATTTTGTTCTTTTTTGGGTGATTATCATTCCAGCTTTTGAAAAGGCCCTCTCTGAGCTTTATGATGTGGGCGGAGTACACAAGAATGCACGTGCCAGACTAGCAAGCAACGGTAGATGCTTCACATTTGATCTCCACCAGTCCAGAGGGTCAACCTTAAAAAAAATTTTGCACAGCTTTAAGAATAAATTTTAAAAACGAGCACAAACACATGTTATCCACAAGTTTCCGTCAATAACTAATTTTTATGCTCGAGCGAGTATACTATCATCAACAGTTACTGACGAAAAGTTACGTACTTTTAGTAACAAATTATCAGTTAAAAACTTTTTTATTTCAAATTAAAACTTACGTTTAGGTCAACTTTTGAGAAGGCAAAGTATCTTTTGAATTCTCTTTCCAATGGAAGGTGCTGATCATCATTTTCAGGTCCAGTTGGGAAAGCCATCTCATCCAAATGCATTCTTAAGATTTCATCATTGTCCTTTTCTTGGCTTTGTAGCTCAGCATTAACATCGTTGTTCTTGTTGTCATGGCGATCATGGTAAGCTTTTGTTGAAGTGTGTTCTTCAATAATCTTTTTCACAAGTGCATCCCTTTCATTGCTGATGACCAAGTCCCCGTCCTCATATCGTTTCTGGAAGTTTGCTTTTTTTAAAAATGAACCTCTAAACAGGGGGTCAAACAAGTTTCTCATGGCGTGCGCTTCTATTTTGACGCCTCCCTCAGGGAATCACTTGTCAAGTTCCTCGTTGAGAGCATTGCACCATTGCACCATCGGACCATCAGGATCCTCACCAATCTTTGCCTGTTCAATCTTTTGCCTAAGGAAGCTGAGGAAGAGTAGCATTTTGTGAATGCAAACCATTTTGTCCGTTGAAAGACTTTCTGACGTCTCTCTGAAACATAACAGGACCATGAGTAATTTTTTCAGAAGGTTGAACTCATCAGCAGTTGGCACATTCTCCCATCCACGAGTGTTTTGTTTCAACTGTTCCAGTGGTTCCCGCAGCTGTGTGAGTCCAGAGATCATCATCTGATGACTGTTTCAACTGGTAGCAACCGGGGCAGGGATAACCATGTATTTGCCTTAAAGAAAAGTACTGTTTTTTTTTTGTTAAAATAATTAAACTATTTCAATTTGTTTCGTAACTACTTTAAATCATTTTCTAAGCCTTAACTAACTCACAATGGTTAGCTTCACACTATGCAAAAAGCTGCAGCTGTGCTAGAGGAGAGTGAGGTATCCTGGTTGTCATTTTCGTCCCGGCATCAATAGCAGACTTCAAGACATCAGCCTTTTCAATGGAGTTGCTGAGAATCGTGTTAAATTTGTGATTTGCACATTGGATTGAACCTTCGTTTAGTGATTCCACTTTTAGGGAAAGGGAGAGTGCAGTTACTAGTACAGTTAAAATAGATAAATTAGTTTTTCAATAGTCGCCATAAATGTGCTATATATGACACACTTATGGTAATTTGGCACATAAAACACCCAAACACCACAACCACGCATAAATATAGGATCGGGATGTCCCTTCATATACAAAATTACAACAAAATAATTTTGACGTAAATTTTTTCCGATCACAAATAACAACAGATAAATTTTATTATCAATATCTAAATAAATTCAGTAAACTTAACAATACTAATAAAAATACCAGTAAAAATTAGACTTTAAAAACTCTTTCTTTAAAATGAGAACTGATTTTGTATGTGGAGCTTTATTTTGTAAACAAATAAAATGATTTAACACCATTTATAAAAAAAATCCAAATCGTAATTAAAGAATTTTAACGCAAGTTATAAACGGAAGTTTCCTAACTGACGTAAAGATACAAATTATTACAATTGAATTTTCAATTAATTCCGTTTGAACGTAAGTTTCAAATCAAATAATTACGCTTATTACGAAAATACGACTAATTTAATCGATTTTCGGAAGATCATTATTTTCCTCGTTCGCGATTAAACTGACGCTTTTTCGGTTAATCGAAATCTTAAGTCTCTTCTCTAGTTTTTAATGGGATTTTTTACAACTTTGACTTCGAATTAGAGCACTTTCCGTTAATTTTCAGGTCTATGTTTTTATATATTTTTTTAATAAAATTTCTCTATAATCAAACATAAAAAAAAAAAGGGGGGGGGGGAGAAATTGCAATAGCGCCCAATTGCCTTTATAGCATGTCGAGCATCAGGGATTTTTAGTCCTTGAGCTTTCCATAAATTATTAATATCTTTACTATTGGCCAAAGTTGCAAAAGAGATACGATCTACAGCTGTTAAACGAGCTAATACCTCTTCAGCTTTGTTACCCATTTTATTAAAGTAGGCAGCAGAACTTAGCTGGATAGTTTTTGACGTTTTTGAACGACTTTGGTTGGCAAAATTTTATGCTTATCTCTAAATGATACAAGAAACATGAAGTTGATGAATGAAATTTCAGTTCAAATTAACAATATTTGCACTTGAATATTAAATTGTCTTTATTTTCTGATAAAAAATGCTTCCTAACTTCAGAATGAACTTTTTTAGACATCGAAAATGGCGACCAGGCTATTTGTATTACCACTGTTGTGTTAAAAAAGTGAGTCGTTAAAAAAGTTAACAAATAGTTCTGCACATGCATTACGCATGCGCAGTATGGTTAAATAGCATTCGTTAGGGAATGAAACTAGACGTTAAAAAAGTTGCATTGTTTCATGGGTATGTAAAATATTAAGAATTAGTTTATACTTTGCATTAAAAATGGCTGTCCATGTTAACTCAGTTGCTGTGTTGCGTTAAAAAAGATAGTCCATAAAAAGTTTATTAATTTTGAAATTTGCGCGTGCGCAAAAGAATAACAACTTTTTTTAACGCCGTAAGCCCTAAAAAACGTTTGTCTGTTAAAAAAGTATTCAAAATGATACCGTCAACTGGGGGAACTTTGGTCAATTGTTGATTTTTTTGTTAAATTCCTAAAATATAACAAAGATAACATGTTTTAATTTTGTTACAGATACCAACAATATATATCAACTATTAATACCAACAATTTATATCAAGAACTTCGGTATATCAATAGTATACTGTTGATATACCGAAGTTCTTGATATAAATATAGCACAGTTACTGCGTAGACTAGATTGAGTCTATTTTGGCGTTTTTTGACATTTCTGATACATTTATTGAACCATTTGGACTCTTAGCCGGTGAAAACGCCGAGGAAATTGAAGCGAAAGCCTGGTTCAAGAGCATATGCAACTACATACAGTCAAGAAACGTTGTTCAATGCTATGAAAGAATGTTTAACTGGAAGAATGAGCGTGAGAAAGGCTAGTCGACAGTTTGGAATATACGCTACCCATTTGTTTGGAATATACGCTTACCCGCTGCACGTTGCTGTTTTCCGTCCGCTAAAGATAAAATGGCGCACGATAGTGGAAAATCGCGCATCAAAGAATCAACACCGAAAAATTAGTTCCCCGGCCTTTTTGCTCTAATGCAACGTCAATTGAAAGCGATAATTTGAGATATGACTTCAATGCTAGTGGTATGTTTCTCTTCGATAAAGAAATGGTCATGAAGCGTTTGCTTCAGGTTAACAAAGACATTGGAGTAGGTACCGGTAGTACTGCTAAGGAAGTTTTCAATGAAGCTATAGCAGTAGTAGGAAATGCCGATTCTGGACCATTTTTATTTTCGGCCATTAGTGAACTATGATTTTTTTTGTTCTGGGACATTTTAATTTTTTTGATAAATTTTAAAAATGTGCTGTAACTTACCTTTTTGACGCTAATTTAAAGATGGACTCCAAAGTCAATTGTGATGGTTTTTTTTGGGTGGAATAATCCATCCTTTAGCCTCTTCGAGTGTCGTATTAAACTTTTTTGAAATTTCTTTGTTTTCTGCAATCAATCTTCTGCACTTCATGAATATCCTTTGGGATTCTGTGATGGGTGAGGGTTCATTTTTTAATTTGTAATTCCCGTGTGCCAAGGTGTGAATTCCTTCTTCTAGAATGAATCTTTTATCGTCATTGGCGCTGAGTGCGACTTTGTTAATTTGTTCAGTGTAAATTTCATGTAAATGGGATCAGATGACGTTCATTTTCCTGAGCTGTTCATTTTTAGTCATTAAGCATTTTTTGAAATCGTTGTGGGTGATGTAATTTTGAACGACATTTCTTTTGACTCCTTTGCATCTTTTGTGTTCTATTTCATGGAGTTTGTAAGAGTACAATTTAGACCGGAGACTAATAAATTCTTCAATCTGCTTACCTGAGGTTTCGTCTTTGAACATGCCAATGACCTTTTTGTTTGCACCGGCCTTGAATCCGAAGTTTTGAATGGCGTGATGGTTTTTGTCAAACTCGCTCGTGTCTAATTTGTTATCCACATCTTTAGAAATGTCTCTGTAAAAATCATCCGTTTTGATTTCATTAAAGAGGGAGTCTGTGTCGGTGAGCTGCAACTTTGCACGATCGGAGTACATTTTCTTGATGTAATCGCAATGGAATTCGTACAAGAGGGTTTTGCTCAAGTCCAAGATGCACATTCCCAAATAGATCGGCTTGTTGTAAACTAACTTCGTTCTTTTCATGTGCACGGAGATCAAGTTTTGGGTTTGGAAGCTAATTTTGTGGCTTCTTCCCTTTTTGTCACCAGTCTCACGTCCACACTGAATTGTATATGAGCTTGAAAAAGTCTTTTTCAAAGTTGTTGGTGGCTTTTGTTCTAAATTGGTGTTGAGATCAATGTTTTCTTTCAACCAATCTTTTTCTTCAAATTTGATGCCTCTGTGCACCTTTGAAAATTTTAGCCCCAACCGTTCATAAAGTTTGAGATTTTCACAATGAAGGATGTAATTTTTTTTATCGTTCAAATTGGGCAGTAGCTTGTCCACTTTGTTGATGATTACTCTTTCTGGCGCCAAAGGGTAATTTTTGTGTTCGTCATGAAGACTTTCTGGGTAATCCAAATCAACTTCCAATAGGCATGGCATGGATTTCCATTGGGAGAGTTCACTTTCGCTCATTCATTCAAGCCCGTGCGTGGGAAGAGGTTTGCTCATCGCCCAGCCGTACAAATTGTTGGCGTCCAAGTATTGGATGAAGGTGGACTCTTTGCTTGGGTTGAACGAATCTTCCATGTATTTATTATTCAAAGTTCCAAACCGGTTTGAAATCATACTGCTTTCCAGAAAAGTAACACCCGATGTTTTTGCATTGGTCTTTGGTTAGATTTTTGGAAAGAGCGTCTAAACTGGAAGCCATGAATCTGAAACTGTCTATAAATCGCAACTCTCGTTTCACTTCACGTGGTTTTCCATCTTCTTCATACTCTCCCACTTTGTTTTCTTTTGAAAAGCTAATGTATTTTTCTTCGTTGTTGGAGATGCAGTTTGATTTTCCACCTGACAATTTTTTAATGAACAAGTGACTGTCGTAACCAGACAAATTGTGAAACAAGACAGGGAAGAAATTTGTAATTTTGTGTTGCATGTGTTGTGAGCGGCATCTCGGTACTTTCCCGTCAAATAGCAATGGTCGCTCACTTTTTCTTTTCCGAGGTCTTCTTCGCAAATGTGGCACACGGTTGTGGAATTGAATTCTTTTTTGTTTTTAGAAGTGAAAATCATTTTATTGGAAATTTTGTCATTTCGTATATTTTTGTAATGTCTTTTTCGAGCATCTCCACAAATATTTTGGCGACGTTGTCTGTTTCGCTTGTTGCCGTGAACGTGACTGGATCTCTTTTGTAAAGGCTCTTGTCAAAACATTTGATGAAATAACAGAACGAGCTCGGAGTGTGCTTTTGGTACTGCTTTGTAAAAGACTGGTTTTCATCAGTTCGCACGTGTTAATGGGCTTGATGAAACTTTCAAAGTCGGCATACACCATAAAAGGGACTCTCATTGACTTTTCTTGATGCGTAAACTGCTTGGTGGAATCCTTTTTAGGAAGTTCGATTCGAACAGAGCTGTGGTCTTTCTTTGCAATATTTGTAATGCTTGGAAAGAGCTTCTTCGCAGTTCATTCCCTGCAGGCAATTTCTGCAATAAAATGTTTTGTGCTGATGGGAAGATGTTTGCGAAGAAGAAAATCGACTGAAATCTTTGATCAAGCAATAATGATTTGTTTCTTCGTTTGAAATAAGCAGCAAGTCGATGTGGCGCTTTCGATCGCCATGTTTTGAAATTCTTAAAGGGTAAGGGGATTTGTTTTCAAATCCAAAAACATGGACGGTTATGTCTGGATTTTTTTTTTCAAACTTTTCGATTTGCTGCAACGAGACTAGAAATTTAATTCCTTCCCAATTCAGTTCTTTTGATTTTTCAACGAGCTCTTTGTCAATTCTATAGCAGTGATCCTTTTTCATGTTCAGCGCCCTGGTAACACACCATTTGAAACATTCATTGCCTTTGGTTTTTTTCATGTTGATGATTGCCTTTTTGCTCGCCAGAAACTTGTTCAGCTCTATCCATGACGAAGCGTTGAGTGGGCTGTAATTGATCATGTTGATGTCCATTTTCAAAATTCTCCCAAATCTGTCACCTCCAGCACAATTCCATATTTGGACGAAAAAGGGACAGTTCGAGTGACTTCCTCTCCAGTGGCGATGCTCACACGTCTCATTTCGCAAGTCAAAACAAGGTTCACTTTCTTATTTCTGTTCTCCCTCAGGATTTTCATCGCTGCTTCTTTCACCAAGTCCAAGAAGGTGAAAGCTTCTTGTTGATTTCCTTCAACATTGTGCGTGAATTGTTTGGTGACTTGCTTTAGTGCGTGATTGGTCAATTGAAACTCAATGGTGGGTTTGCTGCTGACAATGGATTTGAGAGACTTTATTCTTTTTTCGACTCCGTTTCTTGCATTGCTCACTGTTTTCTTCACCGCCTCTGGAACGTACGGATCAATCCATTTAAGCACATGGTTGAAACTGTTGACTTCAACTTTTGTTAGCCTTAAAAATAATCCTGTGTCAGGTCTTTACGCGACGACAGTTTTTGGTGCAATGACTGGCCTTTGCAAGTGAACAGGTTTTGGCGGGATGACGGGTTTTTGAACAATCGGACGCGTGGCAGCTCGCGGAGCAGGAACCGGTCTTTCGCGAACCTCTCTTGGAGCAGGAACAGGTCTTTCATGAACCGCTCTTGGAGCAGAAACAAGTCTTTCGCAAACCACTCTTAGAGCAGGAACAGGCCTTTGAACTTCTGTCTATGTGTCTGAAAGACTGAGTGCTCTCACGAGATAGGCCTTTCGCATTTTTGAATAATTTTTCATTTTTCGCTCTTTGGCGATTTTTTGCAATTCTTTTACCGTTTTGTTTTTCCATTTTTATTACGGAAGATTTTTTATTTAAGCCATTTTCCTTTTTTTTTTATTTGGGAAGAAATTTTTTTAAATCAAATTCAATTTTTTAAAATTCTCAAGTAAAAAAGAATTAAAAAAAAATCAAAAAATCTTAATGTATCCAAAAAATTTAAAAAATTAGCTTGCGAATTTTCAGGAATCAGACTCATCTCTTGGAAAAATTGAATATGTCACTCCCGACTAATCAATTTCAAGAAAGTACGTCTCACCTGGTGCAACACTTTTACGCAGCTCTTTTTCAAGCTCATTTTCTGACTTTTTTTCAATTTTTTCAACACTTGCAGCTCTTTAAACTCTTGCAGCTCTTTCAACTCTTCTGACTCTTCCATCTTCTTGTTCAACCATTCCAACTTTTTTTTCACATCTTCCAAATCCTCGTTCCAAAGCTCCATATATTTTTCCAACTCTTTTTTCCTCTTTTTCAAATTCTCGTTCATCTCTTCTAAACCGTTGGTTAACCCTTCCAACTCTTTTTTTCTTTTCAAGCACCTCGATAAACCCTTTCGCCTGTTCCAACTCTTTTTTACTATCGTCCAAAAAATATTCCAAATCTTTTTTCTTTCAATTCCTTCATTTCTTTTCTAAACATTTTTTAAAACATCTTGATGATTTTTTTATTGCGGAAGAAACTTAATTAACTCATAATCAAATTTTTAAATTCTGCAGAGGATTTTCGAGATTTTCCGTGATACAAAGAATCTTAAAGTTTTTGTACACAATGTCTTTTGACTCAAGCGATCGAAGCAAAATCGCGACTTTTAGTTTTCCGGAAATCTTTTTTTTCTCCTCAAAATCGCAATCCAGTGGAAGCATGTACTTGTCGATCGCTGTCAGCTTTTCCATTTTCTTCAAGTTGTTCCAATCTTCGAAATGCAATTTGATCTTTTTTTCCATGCGCGAAAATTTAGTCTCGCCAATCCACACGAGTTTGTAAAGCTTGTCCCTTTCCTTTTCGCTGAACAGATTTGGGATTTGAAAATCTCCGTTTTCAGTGACGTAAACTGAATTGCAATAAAAACCACCTATTCCAAACGCAAGAAGCTCGAGATGCTTTTTCTTAACCATGTCGGTCTCTCTTATGCTGCACTACAGAAAAAAAATAGTAAAAGTGTTTCATTTTTTTCTTCTTGCTGAAAATGCTTTAAATTGGTTTTTTTAGTCTTCCCACAAGTCGCTCATCCTTCACGTCTTCCATTAATTCGCTTTTGTCGATCAGGTTGTTTTCAACCGCAAGCAACATTAACGACATTTTATTTTTCGATGTTTTGGAAATGCTGCATTCTTTCAGCAATTTTTTCAAATCCTTTTTTCGTAAATTTCATTTTTATTAAAGAATTATTATTTTTTTAGAGAAATTCAATAAACAATGTTCATTAGGCCGAATCATAAAAATTAATTTTTTTTAGAATTTGTGAAAAGTGGCGTAATATAGTGTTGTTTAATATTTACAAAAAAAATATTTCTAAAGAATTGATTATACTTTGCATTTTTAAGTTTAAAGGTTTTATATGCTAAGTATATTTACTTTAGTACATGCATAAACTGAAACATGCATTTAACCCTAATACTAGATATAATCCCAAGGTTATGAAATTGAACCAAACCTATACCTACCTAACTAAATTAACCCTAATGATATGATTAACTCCAACGCTATTATAACTTTATATTATTATATTATTATTATTATATTATTCTATTTTTATATGATTGTTTATTAATTTCTGCTTTTATCAACTGATTGCAGAATTTATCCGTCTCATCTCGTATATTTAGAAATTAACTGAAATTCTGATATGTTATAAAATTGTAAAACAATGATTTCAAGATCTAAAGCTTCAAAGAATCGTCGTATACTTTTTGGAGAAAGTCGTGAATTACCCAATTTTTGCTTGCCAACCCACAAGCAAGTAGGCAAAGCATACTTGTCTGAGAAGAATTATGAAACTGAACCACTACGGTCTGTATGTAAGAGACTAGCAGAGAAACTTTCTCAGATATGGATTAAAGCATCAGTTCCTACAATAAGTCTTCGAGGCATAGAATTACAGCTGGAGAAGTACATAGGCAATATTCAGAAAGTGATTCGATCAAAGTCTGCAACAGTCAAACAAGATGAAATAGAAAAAGATCTTGACACATTGCTTGACATTTGTTCGTGTAAATGCAAAGAACTTTCGTCTTGTTGCTGTCCAATGGTTCTGAAGGTGCCAGCAATTTAGCATGACTTCCTAACTGATCAACGCACTATACGTGTTGGCAGAATAGCTGGAATTGACAAGAAGGAATCCGCACGTGCTGAGAGGCGTTTAAAACGAAAATCTGTTTCATTATCAAAGGAAGAGACTGCAGTTAAGTGTGCCAGAGTCGTTGAAGCATCTGATAATGAATCAGATAATGAAACAGACAACAATTTTGACACCGAAACTTATTCCCCTTCCGTATCAGATGTCGATACCAAAGTCACATCTACTCGTCTGAAAAACCGTTGTTTAAAAAATATTGCTCTACAAGCAGATGGTTTTGGCATGTCAGATAGAGCAGTTGCCGCGATTGTATCAGCAACTCTGGTTGATTTTGGTATAGAACATATGGGGCCAGTGGATCGGAATAAAATTCGCAGAGAACGAAAACTACTGAGAACATCCTGTAAAAATGCTGATTGTAGAATTACTGGATTGCATTTTGATGGAAGGAAAGATCAGACTTTAAAACTTGAGGGGGATAGGCAGACTGTGATTTCTGAGGAACATATTTCCATTTTATCAGAGCCAAATTCAAAGTATGTTGATCATTGTACGCCAACAAGTGGATCAGCCAAATCCATTGCAGATTCAATAATTGATACTGTTGACTGCACGAACCTTGTTTGTATTGGTTCTGATTCAACTAACGTTAATACTGGTTTAAACAATGGAGTTATACGCAGAATGGAAATTGAACTTGGTCGACCACTGCACTGGTCCATTTGTCTTTTACATCTGAACGAGCTTCCTTTGCGACATCTTTTTCACTCCTTAGATGGTGCAACAACTGGACCCCATCCATTTAATGGACCAATTGGCAAGTCTATTTCAATGTCTGTTCAGAAACCCATAGTCAGCTTTGCCATATTTGTTGGTGAACCTATTATATGCAATAAGCAGTTGTTAAGCAGTGATCAACTGTACTTTTTCGAAATTGTTAATTCGGTGAAGACAGGTGTTGTACCAGATAGATTTAATTCTAGAACACCTGGGCGACTAAACCATGCAAGTTGGTTGACACTAGCAAACCGTGTTCTACGCCTCTATATATCTACTGAAGATCCATCAAATGAACTAATACTTTTGGCTAAATTTATTGTGAATTCATATGCGGTTGTTTGGTTTGACATTAAGAAACATTCAAACTGCTGGAATGCTGCTCCACACTATTATAAAATGATAGAAACATCCCGATTTCTTCCTGTGCGTTATCGAATAATTGTTCAGCAAGTTTTGAAGCGCAATAGCTACCCGGCTCATATCGAGAGCATTATTCTGGCTATGCTCAAAGACAACCGTCAAGTGATCCGTAAGCTTGCGTTGAAGAGAATTCTTCGTGCTCGTGAAGATGACATACCAAATCGAAAATTTCAACTCCCTGAGATACGATTTCAAGCGACTAGTTATGAAAAACTGATTGACTGGCAAACACAGCCCCGCTTCGAACCTGTTCTTACAAAACATATTCCAACTGTACAAATATTGGCATGGCTTTCGTCAGTTGAAGACATACTTATTGACATTGAGCCATTTCCTTGTCACAATCAGTGTTGAACGTGTGATTAAAATTGTGACTGAATCAGCATCCAAAGTTTATGGTCATAAAAATCGTGATGGCTATATTCGCGTTCAACTGGAACGCCGCAAGTTGATGCCTCACTTTGACACAAAATCTGAATTTAAGAACATTTAAGTATAGTTTCTAATCAACGTTTGCTAATGTTATATTGTTTTGACTGTTCAAACAATTTGAATTTTATTATAAACTCAATCAATAAATCATGTAACAAATGAGCGTTTTTAAGTTAATTTATTTGAAAACTTCAAAGGTAAAAATACAAAGTATAACAAAGTAGTGGCGAAAAACGGTTTGCAGCATTGCATTCAGCGTATTTGAGAGCCAATTACTGGAAATTCCCGAAGAAATTTTCCAAATTTTTTTAAGTTATAATCCGGCCTAATGTTCATTCGGCTTCCGTCTGATTTAATCCTGAGAAATTTATCCGAAAGGAAAACGGCAAAGGCCTGAGTGTCTGCCGGAACGTTTGAAGTAAATGTGGCTTTTATTTGCACATCCAGCACCGAAGATTTTAACCTCTCAGCCTGCTTGCTCACATCAAAAACAAAAAGTGGGCAAATGTACCTGTAGTTTTATGCGGACACGTTTGGGTGAGCGATGATCTCGTTAATTCCGTAAAGTCTGTTGTCAAACTTGGCGGCATCTCTGTAAGCCCTTGAGTATTTGTTGTTTTTAAAGTCCAAGTTGTAATCAACAGCAGGATACCTTTTAGTGTTTAAAGTGACGTACATGTTTTTCAAGTCGCAGTGATCAAATACGGAAGGGTTCAGCTCTTGACTGCCGTCTTTGTTGATTTGGAATCCAACAATCACGTACCTAGGTTTTTCACTGGAGAATCTTGCACTCAACCATGAACTAAAGGTAATCGATACAGGCACAGGGATTGTGTCGCACTGTCTGGAACAAAAATGGCACATCCACATTCGATTCAATGACTTTGTAAAGCTTGCTGCTCGCCAAAACAGAGAGTGTGACATGAGACATAAACAAGGACAGTTTGCTAAGATCCACCTTTTCTGCGGCCGTTACGGCTGTTCTAAAAATCGTGTCACTGTCGCTCTTTCTCACGAGGGTAAGTGTGTGGTTAAATCCGAAAAGCACTTTATCGTAATCGTCGCTAAATCCAAAAATGTGCTTTTACGAAATGCAGAAAGAAAACGTTCTCTTTTCTTCACTCTGTGAAATGATGTAGTTTTGTCTTTGTTTAAACCCAGAGTTGTTGACAAGATCCGCTAAAGCCGTTACGTCTCTTTGCCACAGCTGATTCATGCCTTCTGAAATTTTAAATTCCACTGGATATTTGAGGTAAACAAGCATGGTTGTGGCTTGCCCTGGGCTGTAAATGGTTTCCACTTCTTAATTCGACAATTTATACAAAATTTGGCTGAACAAGTGCATGATGCCATTGTTTGCAAGAGCGACGACGTCTGCATCCGCGTACAAAGTCCCATCTGCTTTTAAAAGTCTTCCTTCAACCACAATGTACGCCTCGGATGGAAGCGTGAACAAGTCTTGCTGCTCAATGTTGATTCTTATTTCACGAGGAGTGTTTATATTTGTACTGAGTGGCTCGTATTCGTGAAATTCAAATCTCTTAATTTCTTTGTCAACAATGAGCTCTTCTGTAAAATTCAAAACATCGGAATTGCCATTTTTATTTATAAGAAAAAAAAAAAAATCTCACACTGTCTTTATCCCATTTCCCATTTTCACAAGGTCTTGAATTCTGATGGCATTTTTATTTGACAGACCTCCCCCGCCAAACATGGAGTGCTCGTCCGTCACCGGCGCGCTTGACGCATGTTTGCTGCCGTCCATTCCTGAAATAATGTTTTTGCTTTTCTGAGTGAGTGCACTTTTGACGCTTCGAGACCAGATGGCTTTGGCGTTCCAGTCTTGGCGTACAATTTTTCTATGGTCTTTTTACCTTTGTCAATAGCCACGTCTTTGGCGGTGGAAATGGCGGTAGAAGCCACGTCTTTCCCTGCCGATTTAGTCGCCTTGATTGCTTCTCTTCCACGTTCACTTTTTGCAATACTATTGGCTCAAGTGGATGCTGCTCTTAAGGCGCTCGATATGGCCGCCCTCCTCAAAAAATTCTTTAACGTGTCGATTATTCCACTTCCACCGACAACGTGCTTCTTAACAAATCTATTTCTGTAATCGATCATTTTTTAAAAGAAAAATAAAAAAATTTCCACGCATCAATATATTTCAGCATTGACTTTATTAACGACATTTTCCCTCAACATTTCGTCGCAAATGGACATTGCCTCATTTCTTGACCCTTTATTTCCAGCATACCAAGCAGCCACGCTCAAGTTAAGTCTTAGCAAGAGTGCGTTCGAATTGCTCGGAAGAATGATTACTCCGTGACCTTTTCTTCCCTTTGCGTTAATTCTGTTTTTGTCCCAAATGGGCGAAATGATCGTGACGTATTTTTCACTTCTGGAAGCTCTTGGTCTGTTTTGATTTTCCTCAGATTCTATCGCGCGAGTGTTAAGAAGTATTTTCTCGTAATTTTTAAGGTCATCATTCGTTATCTTGCTTCTGTCAGGTTTTGACCTTGAAATCAGCTCCCAAAGTCTTCTGGTCCCGCTGTACCTGTCTTCGCCAACTATGACGTCATTGTCATCGATGGTTATTTTTTCTTTGCCGATGTACAATTTGCCATCTTTTTTTGTATTAATTCCAAAGACTCTGTCGCGGGATTCATTTTTCATCGCGTACTTTGACAAATATTTAACCGCAATGTTTCCAACATTCATTCTTTCAAGAGTTTTTGAACTGTGGAGAGCCTTTACACTCTCAAAAGACGTCTCCCTTTCAGGGTAGGTCAAAGCAAATGGGATTTTTTCAACCACTCAGTTAGTGATGCTCTTCAGGTCGTTTTGCACCTTTTAATTGCTTTCGATGAGAGGCTTTTAAAGCTTCCTCAAATCAGTCTGAAAATTGGCGTCTGAAATGTTTTCATTCAAAATGTCCTATAAATTCTCTTTCTGCTTTCAACCATTTCTCTCACAAGCTCATCCCTCTTGTTCGGGTTTTGTATTTTAAAAAAAGACATTGTTTTTAAAATACTGGAAAAAAAACTTTAAAAAAACATGAACAAGTTTACGTTTCGGATCCGTGGAAAATCGTTTTTTAAACATATTGTTGAACGCTTTTATCGCTTCCTCACTTCCTTTATTGATCAAAGACTCTTTTGTGACCTCGTCGATGCTGCTTTTTGTTTTGTTCCTTATTTCTTCCATCATGGACTTGAACTTTTGGAGCTCGCTCAAAATCAACTCATACTCTGAATTGCTCACCACGCCGTCCTTTAAAGCTTTTGAAATGTGGCTGCTGATGGTATTTAATTTTGACTCTGCAAGCACTTTCACCTTTTTGTGCTTCTCCGCTTTTAATGCAAGTTTTTTGTTTACTTGGCCTCCGAAAATATATAAAAAACCGGCACCAATAGCAGCACCCACGCATGCAATGGCATCAGGGGCGACAACAGTAGTGCTCAAATCTCCAATTCCAACAACTCCAAGTGCAACTCCTACTGCTTGCAACGCGGTGTCTGCAAAAGAAATGAATTTGAAAGCGCGATGGTACTTTTTGCTGAGAGTCATTCTCTTTGTCTTTTCACCCTCAATCTCTTTTTGTATCTCGCTTATTTTTTGAAGGCGGTAATTGTGCCCTTCATCCACTGGAGCTACTGGAAGAACCGGATAAATTTTAGCCCCACATGATTTAACGTAGCAATTGTATTCCATTTTTTATTATTTAAAAAAAAAGTAATATTTTTTCACGGATTTAAAAAATTCACAAACCATAAACTTTCTCCTTTTTTAATCACCACGTCTGACTTGCTGTTGTAAATTTCCATGATGATGTTATTCACCGACTCTGAAATCACCATGCTGTGATTGAAATAATTCAGTTTTGATTTTATGCTTTCCCTCAAACTCACCAAAGCTATTCCGTTTTCAAGACTGATTCCAAACATAAAAGTTATTTTCTGGTGAGCCAGTCAATTTAGTTTAATGTCACTTTGAGCAAATATTTAGTACCTGCAATTTACTTTTGATGGAGGGTGTTCAAAATGCTTATCGAAAAAAAGGGTGGACTTTTTCCATGCCCTGTGTCCCTTTCGATCAAAATTAACCTTTTTTTTTTTATTGCAGGCAATTGCCGACTTCTGAGTTTCCATTTTTGTAATGAAAAAATTTTTTTTTTATCCGTAATAATAAGCGTGATCGAGGATTAGATAAAAGCTTCCGGATTGACCGACTTGAGCGTCACCAGAGTTAAGCGTAATGACGAGCCTTCTTCCAGACGCAACGCTGGGCATGGAGGCTGCTTCTCCGAAATTTCTGTAAAAGGAGATGGTGGTGGTGGATCCGATGGAAGCGGTGGATTGATACAGCAGTCCCGACAATTTGATGTTGAACGAGATTACGTTTGATCCGTTCCACGAGGACAAGTAAAAATCATCCAATTCGGAGGAGGAGAAAATGCATTTGCTGTCGCCATCGTAACCGGGGAAGTGACTGATCGCAGTTCCACCAAGGACTGATCACAGTTCCATCTCTAGGAGGATTTGTATTTCTATCATACATTCTCACTCTGAATTCCCACCAATTTCCAGAGGCGCCAATTATGTGCGCCCTGATATATTTTAGAAAAATGCCGTTTCCCCTGCCTGCAGAGTTGAGCAGAATGTATTCGTTTCCGTAAGTGGTGCTGAGATGCCTGAACGTCCTCGAGTATAATTTAATGGATGAAATGAGCGGTGGGATTGTGGTAAATGTGGTGATGAAGGGTTGAATCCAGTACGTCACTGGTGAAGTTGTTTGTTCCTCAATTATATAGCGATGCTTGTTCTGAAAGGCATGTCAAGTGTGAGATATCCTCCCAAAGAAGTGGTGTTGTATACATTGCTTCTCTGCAAAGAGTTGGCGTAAAACGGTCCGCCAAGAGGAGAGAAGAGCAAGTCGAAAGCGAGGGCGGTTTGGTCTGGACCTATTCCTTCAGTGGTTTCTGAATAATTCCCCACAACAATTTCACCGTCTGCAAAAATCCGATTAAAAACGTTTCCAGGAATGCTTAAATCTCCTGTGACAGTTCCGTTGACAGCCAACTACAATCTTCTTAAAACTCCAGGACCGTCAGAGTAGGTGAAAACAGTAAACGCATCTGGCAAACAAGCGGCCACAGTTTGCGATTTTAAACCTAAACTGGTGAATCCAGATCCTGGAACCAATCCTAAAAATTTTGATTTTTGTGCTCAAACGTCCACGTAGCTTTTTGTCGCTCCATCATGCGCATTTGTCGGATCAAACACATTTGTCAACTTGTGAGAATTCAAATCAAGGTCTGCAGTTCCCACTGTCGTTCCACCTGACGAATGAGTGTCGACGTAATTTTTCGTGGCCGAGTCTGAGGACAATGTGGGTTCGGAAAGATTGGTGAGATTGTGCGACGTCATGTTGATGTCTGTGTAAAAAATATTGGGGTAAGCGACTTTGGTGTCCACATATGCTTTCGTGGCGGCGTCATGCAGACTGGTTGGATCAGTCACGTAGATCAACTTGTGAGAGTTCAAATCCAAGTCTCCCTTAATGGTGCTCGATCCGTCTGTTTTAATCTGCATGCTCCAGCTGACGTCGGCGTAATTTTTTGTGGTGGCGTCGTGCTGACTGGTGGGTTCGTTTAAATTAATCGCTTTGTGGAAATTTAAATCGAGGTCTGCAGTTCCCACTACCGTTCCAGTCCCGCCTGTCACGTGAATGTTGACGTAATTTTTTGTGGATGCGTCGTGTGAGTTTGTTGGTTCAGCCAGGTTGATGATATTGTTTAAATTGAAATCAAAGCCTGACGTGATGGTGCTGGATCCAACTGTTCTTACAAAAACTTTGTTCTCTGTCGAAAGAGGATCATAAAAATACCTTCCCAATTCTGTTCTACCAAATTTGTAAATCATTTTATATACGCTTTTTAAAAAAAAATCACCAAAGGGTGTTGATGACGTCTTGAAAGTCATTTCCTTCCTCCAATTTTTTCAAGACGTAAAGACTCAAGTGACCATAATAGGAAGTGTCACCATATTGTATCCTTTCGCTGTTGTAAAAGACGGGACTTTTTAAATATTCCACGAGTTCGATGAGAGGTGATTGAGCATAAGAGTCTAAGCTGTATTTTTCATCGCCGTTTTTGTAACAGCACACCCAATGAAACCCGTCCGTGCTTGAATCTCCCGTGTTGAAAATCCCGCATTCTTTTTCCTTGGCTTTTTTGGCAATTCATCCCTTATAAAAACGCCTCTAAAGTTTTTTATTTTGAGCTTTTTTGCTGTCTCCATCAGCTGAAAGTTTGTCAGAGGCTTGTTCGGCAAGACATTTCCTTCAACGTTGATCATTTTAAAATTCAAAGGATATTAATAATTTGAAGAATGTTACCAATTTCACAAGTGATTTTCCTGGAATGCAATTCTAAAAAAAATCACAATTCATAATCAGATTCCATTTCTCCAAAATCCAAGTCTTCACCCATGATGGATTGAAAAAAAAGTGAAATTTTAGTGATGGTGACTTCAGGAATTTTCACTTGGATGGATTCAATTTGAGATCCTACGAAAACGCCTTCAATTTTTAAAGAGGCGATGGCTAATCATTTTTTTCGGATGGATTCCAGAGGCGTTTTTTCAACCAATATTTTATTTACTTTCATGCTCTTCACTCCGTTGATGACATCTTTTGTTTTTTTTTTTGATAACATTCCGTTGATGGCATCTTTTGTTTTCTTTGCGTAAAAGAGAGAAGTGACTTCAATTTTTTTTTCATTTTTCTTGGTAAACAACTTTCCAAAAAATGAAGGTGCGCTGTTTGGATTTTCAGATTTGTTTTTCAAAATGGACAAATCTTCAGTGATCATTTTTTTTTGTCCTTCCCCCTTTTTTTAACAAAGATGTCATTTTAATGACTTGTTCACGAAGGAATTTAGATATTTTTTCAGTCTCCTCGATGAATTTTCTTTCTTCTTCGCTTATGCCATTTTTTTCGTTAAAGCTTAGAAAGGACATGGAATATCCAGTCAGGTCATTTGTTTCCAAGCTTATACTTTCAAACACACCCAGCGAAAATAAAACGGGAGTTCTTAAAACGACAGGACCTTTTCCAGAGGGGTAATCCTAATACAGCGGAATTTTTTGGTACTGAATGATTTTTGTTGCTGAATAAATTTCTCCGACCATCAATTTGCTTTCGTCAAAATTTTCAATCGTAATAAAATTCTTTTTTTTATAAAGAAAAGAAAATTATTTAACTTAATTTTGCAAACGAATCAATTCTTTATGATCGACCCACGAGTTGAATGAGTCTGGATATTATAACCATTTAACCAATGACTTGTTCTTTTGCTTTCGAATAATTTTTTAAATTCTGAATATGTTTTGATTGCATTTCCTGTTCGTAAAAAATGCCTTGATTTTCTTTGCCATTGGTGTCGGTGATTTTGTACGTGAGAGGATTTTCGAAATTGGACTTTTTTTTAGTGATCCTCACTTAGTCGCCAGTGGAAAATTTAGGTTCTTGTCTTTCTATTTGCACCTTTCCACGCAGGGTCATCCAGATCCTGTTTTTAATCTTTTCATCGCTGGCTTCAACTGTAGTCATTTTAATGGAAGCGTGCTTTGTGTGGTTGTATTTATTAACCATTTCGTCCAAAACGTCAATATATTTTTTGGTATTGTTGGCTGAAAAGTATTTGAACATTTTTTCTTTCATCGTTCTGTTCCATCGCTCAACAACACAACATTTTTCTTCGTTTTCAGTGGAGTACAATTGCACGCCCAACGCTTTCACGTGCTCGTTGTAAAACTCTTTTCCTTTACCCGCTCACATTTTTTTGCACCTTCTTTCTTTGAAGATTTTGCTTAAAGCGTCAGCTACGTTATGACCGGTTTTACTTTTTAAGGGTGCAATCCATCCGTACTTTGAAAACACATCAATAACTATGAGCAAGTATTTAACGCCTTTGTTAAAATTTGAAAAGGATTGCATGTCCACTAAATCTGCTGCCCATATTTCATCAATGTCGTTGACAATCACTTTTCTTCTTTTGAAATGATAAATCACTGGTTTATGAAGTTCGTTTGCAAGCTGATCAGTCCATTTCAGGTTCGGCGGTATTTTTTTTTTTTTTACTTCGAGACCTAATTTGGCTTTGGCGTTGATGATGGGCGTGATTATTTTTTCTTTTCGTTGATTTTGTGGAAAAACGACTTTGCTATTTTATTTGCTGCTGAGACCTGGATGGCTGGATTACAACAACTTGCAAGTGTTTGGAAAATCTCTTTTTCAGCCAGAGTAAAAATGCTGAAAAGTTCGTTCAAGAAGAAATTGCCAAAAGTGGTCATTCTTGATTTGTTAAACCTTCAAAGCAAAATTGAAAAATTTAACGCAAGCCCTGAATGCGTCATTGAGGAGATTTCAAAAAAATGGAGTGACAAAACAGACATGGAGTGTCAGCTTTTTGAAACAGCCGACGACGTGCCAGATCCTGAAGACCTTGACGCAACCAAAAACAATTTGATGATTTTTGAAGATTTGCAATTGACCAAATAAAATAAATGCGAGAAATATTACATCCGAGGAAGACATTCCAACGTCGATTGTTTCTCTTTGGCTCAAAATTATTTCATGCTTCCAAGACAAACCATCAGGGAAAACACAAATTTCATTTGCTTGTTTCCACAGGATTTGAAAAATGTGGACCACATTTAGCGCGATTACGTTTCGAGCGTGAAAAACGATGATTTTAAAAAGTTTTGCAAGCAGTGCTGGTCTGAATATCGAAGCGGATTTGACACTTTATTTTTTTCGGATCCCTTATAAAAAGATAACGAGATTTTATCTTAATGTAAAAGCAAAAAAGAAACTCCAACTGTAAGAAACAGAGTCATCAAAACGTACTTTAATAAACCAATCGAAGTTGATTTGAACAAAAAATATGAAATAGCGCTAGTGGGTCTGGATGGTGTTCACTGTTACACAAATATCAATTCTAAAAAAAATTTTCAAGTACAGTCTCAACGGCGGTTCAAACAGTTACACCATTTACATCGAAGAAGGAGCGTACGAACTGACTGAGCTTAACAATTACATTCAAAATGAAATGAAAAAGCAAATTTGAAGTTTTTACAGAGCAGACGGAATGGTTATCGGTGCAAACCTAACAACGTTGAAGTCCACATTGACCTTTTGAAAACCAGGACCGACAACGAGATATTGGGTGGACTTCACCGTAAATTAAAGTTTATCCCCTGTTCTTGGATTCGATAAAAAGAAATACGAATACGTGGAAAAAAAAGAAGACCAGGCAAACCCCGATAAAGTAATCAGCTACATCCATTATTACGAGTCTGAAAGCATTGTGAGAATTCACGACGTGTCGACCATCAGAGTGACGAACGACATCATCAAATCGTCTTACTCAGATGGAAAAGCATAAACGACATTTACTCTTTTCATCCAGACTTTCCTCCAGGGTATAAATGTAGCGAAAAACCTTTCCACTTGATTTACTTACCCATCGTGGTAAGCAAAATTTCAAGAATGGAAACAAACATTGTCAATCAAAATGGAAATTTAATTGACTTTAGAGGTAAAGACATTGTCGTCAGATTTCACGTCAGAGAACGATTATCCTCCGTGCTGCAAGACCTTTACACGAGCAGTGCTGTCGAGCGGTAACTTCTTTGGATTCCGGAAAATACGAATTTTTTTCTTTTCTTTAAAAAATGAGCAATTACAAAAAAGTAAAATTAAACATTTCACAAGGTCAAGCTGATAAAATAAAAAATCGGTTCAAGAAAAAAACAACGAATTGAAGGCTCAAAAATTGAAGGCGGATTCATCGGTGCGTTGCTATCTTTGCTGGGAATGCTTGGAAGTAAACTCACCACGAGTCGTCCCTGCTCTTGCAACAGGTTTCCAAGCAGGTGTCGGTTCATCTGCTGGTTCTGCGATGGTCGATAAAGTTGCAAGTAGAGGAGTTGTTTATTTGAAAAAGAATGGAAGAGGAATGAAATTGACTCCTGCAGAATTAGGATTGTTTTTATGACCTTGGGTAAAACCTGTAAATGGAAATGGATTGTTTGTTAGAAACGGAAATTAATATGAATCCGTTGAATCCGGTTTATTGCTCGGTCAAAATTCCCCGTTTTCCAGTATCCCCATTTTAAATCTAATTTTGTAAAAACGTTTTTAAAAAGGACGCAACTAAAATAACACATTTTTAAAAAACAACCCAAAAATTAACCCAAAGAAACCATCACATTTGACTTTGGAGACCATCTTTAAATGAGCGTCAAAGCGCCTTTTTGCTTTAATGCAACGTCAATTGAAAGCGATAATTTGAGATATGACTTCAATGCTAGTGGTATGTTTCCCTTCGATAAAGAAATGTTCATGAAGCGATTGCCTAAGGTTAACAAAAAGATTTGAGGAGGTACCTGCTAGGGAAGTATTGTGAACAAAGCGCACCAGAGGAAAAAAGATCACACCTGGCAAAGCGATAACACCGCAAGATCTGATGAATAACACAACACCTACCACATCAAGGAATAACAACAACACCAAGAATAACAAAAAGAGGGGAAGAGTTGAAGAAGTGTCATCATCCTCAGATGACTATGATTACCTACTAGAAAATGACTTTTTATGACTTTTGCACATTAACAGGGAGCTAGTTGCAAAGTTTTTTGTTCATTTAAATGTTTTTTTATGTTTCTCTAAGTGTTTAAGGACTGGTAATGTTTTAAAATTCCAAAAAGTGACCAATGCTACCCCTTAGCAGGGGTATTATTGATCAAACAAGATTAAAACCTTGGGTAATATTGGTCACTTTTTGGCAATTAAAAATAAATATTTGTAATAAAAAAATTTAAAAAAATAAATATAGAGACCTATAGCCAAGACCTATAATGTTATTACCACAAGAGAAACTGTAAAAAAATTAATAAGATTCAGAGATGTTTAAGAAAAACTACTGAAACTGACCAAAGTTACCCCGGTTGATGGTACTAATTTATTTGCGCAAACCTCAAATCCACAACAGAATATGCTTTGAAATTTTGGTTAAGGCATTGGGAGACGACAAAAACATGGAATATTTTTTTATTTAAAATTTGTTTATTTAAAAAATAGGTTCAAGAAAAAAATCAAATATTTTTAATTGCTCATATTACAGTTCAGAAACATTAACATTTCACCATGAGCTCCTGTTAAGCTATTTCTCTTTGCAGTATATACATTTCCACCAATACTAAAAAGTCTTTCACTCTCCACAGAAGACAATCGGCAGCTTAAATACTTTAAAGCAAGCTTTGCTAATAGTGGCATTTTGGTTTTCTGTGATTTCCACCATAACAAAAGATTGCTTTCTTGGTCAATAAGGTCTTCATTTGAGTAGAGTTGAATTTTTTAGAAAGTTTCATTTAAAATTACAGTTTGTGGTTGACCGATTTGTTTAGAACTAAATCCTACAAGTTCTTCAAAGCAATTGTCAAAGCCCATTTCAACTATATCTTTATTCATTTAGTACTCTACCATTATTTGCATATTCTGAGTCAATATTTTCAATGTCACAAGCTGCAGACCAATCATTTCGGTAACTGATGTTTTTTTATATTTTCATGGGTTTTAATAAGTTGAATGGTTTTGTTCTCAATACTTGTTTTAGCAGCTGAGGTATTTTCATTTTTGAACATTTTTAATTTGAATCTGGGATCAAGAAATGTTGGCAAGACGATGTTATAGTTATCAGTATATTTTTTGAATCTATTCTTTATTGGTTTAGCTAAATCAGTTGTCATCAATTGAAGCTTTATTAACGAAATGTTTCAAAAACTGTATATTTGGTATAATATCTGAGATAGAATTTCTTTCACTCAAACGAACTGTTGTTTTGTGGAAATTTTTTAGCAAAACACAAAACAATAATCATCCATTTGTTTGCATTTAATGAAGGAAGCTTACCATTTTTAAGTGCATGTATGGTTTTCTTGGTTCATAAATTTGTTTTAACATATGATATTTTAAATTCAGCCATAATATCTTCAATCAATTCAGCAATATTTGCTGCTGTATGCCTCTCAGGAAATGAAGCTACTCTAAGTACAACAGTTTTCTGACTGAATGTATTCTCTAAACAGTGACCTGTCAGGCTCATGAAGCTTTTATTTGAACTACTGGTCTATATATCAATAGTAAAGCTTATGAATTCAGCTTTTGCGTTAAAAATGTAAGTCGTTAAAAAAGTTAACAAATAGTTCTGCGCATGCGTAATGTATGCGCGGTATGATTTTATAGCGATTGTTAGCGAATGAAATTAGACTTTAAAATATTTGCATTGTTTCATTAGGGTATGTAAAATATAAAAAATTAGTTTATAATTTGCATTAAAAATGTCTGTACTTGTTTACTCAGTAGCTGAATTCTTAAGCTTTACTCACTGATCTCAAAATATAACTAGATAGCGTATTTGAGAAATTTTTTGTAGCCAGTTTTGGCCTCCTAAGTTGGTGGCGGAAATAACAAATGGTTATGACATCTAAGAAGCTGATTATAATCAAGTTTTTTTTCCCCAGCTCAAATATTGATAAATATATAAGTTTCTATTAAAAATCTAGTTTTTTTGTTTAACAAAAAAAATTTTTTATAATAGTATCGCAATATTACATATTTACATAAATTTCAAATATAAATATTTTTTTATTTGACAAAACATATTCTTACAATAAGTTGTTCTATATTGACTTTCTGTTTTTCGTTTTTTAGAATAAATAAAATAAAATAAAAATTATCAGTAAAACTAAGTACAAATTTGAATTTGAACTTGCTAAAATTAGTTTGTTTAAAAATAGTGAAGAAAAAGTATTTGTTTGGTTGTGCAGAAATCTAAAATTTCAAGTAGTTAGCATTTGTTATATAATTTATGTACCTTTTAGTTCTTAACTACCCAATGCTGTGTGCTAGAAGGTTAATAACACAACAGCATGGTAGGCAGCTGTTTTTATTTTTAAAATAAAATATAATTTTTAGGCATTAGTTTATTAGATAAGCACTACAAATTTATAAATGCTGCATGAACTATTAGCTGAGAGCTGTGATTACACACAACTCTGAGGTTCCTTCTAGAGTTATTATATATATATATATATCTGTACCTCGGAGGGATACAAGACTATGTCCATTTTTTTCCATATTGACTTTATTACAGAGTTAAAATCAGCTTTTCTCGTATTTCTTAGAGGAATAGAGCACTATGTCCAAAACCAGTTAGAACCGGATATAGCATGTTTTAAAACAACACCAAGTCCACTTTCATTTAGAGGGATAAAACACCATGTGGACTTTGTGTTTTATCCTTCTGAAGCATGTGAATTACTACTGGACATAGTGTTGTATACCTCAACACAGCCTGGCGGATTGTTAGTGAACTAAGAGTACTTTTGACAGTTCTGATGAGTTTACATACCGTGCGTTCGTTTATACCCACCTGGTGACTTGCGGTTAACTGGAAGTCACTTTCCCGTTCTTTTATGGGTACTTGAAGTCACCGTAACTTACCACAAGCGTTCTTTTATGGTTACTCGGTAAGTTCAGTTACTTCCTCATCTTACCGTAGTTTGGACTTGGCGAGATCGGTTGACATGCGCAGTGTGTCATCTAGGCGGCGCTCTCGTGCTGTCGCCCTGGCAACCTATTCTCAGCAACCAATAGTGTCAAAGCTTCATAGCTAACTAACCGAAGGCGTTCGGGAGAAACAAGTTAACTGCAACTTACCAGGTGGGTACAAAAGAACGCAAGGATAGTTGGATGTATTTTAAGTCATAATATTTGCTCTTTTTTAGTAATAGTAAGAATAATGAACCATAATTCTCGTGGGAGAAAGATTCTGGAACTATTGAAAAGTTCTAAAAAAGATTCTACTACAGGTAAGGTACTGTTTTGCTCATTATTTTTAATGTGATATACATAACCTCAAACAGTTAATGTAATGTTTTGTTATGAACCTAAACTTCAAAATATTATGTTTTACATGTAATATTATAAGACTTGTTTTATTTTAGAACCAAATCATACAAACAGCAAGGATGTTGAAAATGAAAAGGATAATGGAGATGACTTGCGTTTTGACGAAGATGAGGATGATTCTGATCGGGACAATAATTATGAACCTCCAAGCTCTGAAACGGATTCCAGTGATGATGTCCCTGTATTTAATGAAATACAAAATGAGGTCAGTAGAAATAAAACTAGTGCTAAAACAAACTCAAATGGACATGAGCTACGTTTACTTGAGGAGGACTTAAATTTGATTGCAGAAAATCAAGTAGGCCTAGATTTGCAAGGAACAGTAGGCGTAAGGAGAAAAGTGAAAAATAAATCTATTTCTACTCAGAGAGGTAAAAAACGTGTCGTTCATACCAGTGAATGGGCATGTAATATTCAGAAACGTAAATATTCTGCAGGTGAAGAATATATTAGTAAAAAGGGTAAAGTTGTCCCTGCCAGAATTATTAAACCTCCTTGTTCTTGCAGACTGAAATGTTCTGAAAAATTATTACAAAGTGACAGAGTGGAGATCTTTAATGCATACTGGAGTCAGGAGAAGGGAAATGACATAAAACGGCAATTCATTGTTTCATGTGTAGAGAAGCATAGTACTGTCCGTTCAAGAAAACGAGACCTTGCCTATAATAAGTCAAAACAAAATACTTTACAATATTATTTTACAGTAAAAGGCATACGAACTAGAGTATGTAAACTTATGTTTTTAAATACACTATCTATATCAAACACCGTGGTAGTTAATGTTTTGAAAAATATTGAACCAGGTGGAATTGTAAAAATCGATCAAAGGGGTAAGCAAACTCCCGTCAATAAAACACATAATGACACTGTTGAAAGTGTAGTAAGACACATCTCTTCCTTCCCAAATTATAGCAGCCATTACACTAGGGAAAAGAGTGATATGAAGTATTTGGGTCCGCACCTGAACATAGAGAAAATGTATGAACTGTATATAGAGGATTGTAATGAAAATGATTTCAACCCTTTGTTAATAGCTAAAAAATGGCTCTACTACGATGTGTTCAACAAAAAATTTAAATTGAATTTCAAACCACCAGAAATAGACACGTGTGACACATGTGATTATTTTCAAGCAAAATTAAAAAATAATAATTTGATTCTAGATGAAACAAATTCTATTAAAGAAAAACATAATTCACATCTGGATGAATCTTAATTAAGGTATGATTTAAAAAGCGAGGACACCAAAAGAGCTAACAATACCCTTAAGGTATTAACCCTTAAAAAATTGCATAAGCTTTTACAAGAGAAAACTTTGGAAGTTGAACTACACCCTTTTTGATTCTTCTGATTCGTCAGTCCATTGTATTATGTGGGACGAATCCAAAGGAGCTCGTGGCGGAAATGAAATCGAATCTGCATTACTGAAATGGGCAGATACCGTCATTCCTGGCAGTGAGATTGAAGAAATCATTCTGTGGTCGGATAATTGTTACGGCCAGAATAAGAATATTAGCCTTATTATGTGTTTCTTTTGGATACTCAATAAGTATCCTCAAGTAAAAATCATCACTCAAAATTTTCTACTAAAGGGCCACACGCATATGGAGGCGGATACTGTCCATGCACTGATAGAGCGGAAGAGAAAAAAACTTAACAACATGACAATTCTAACGCCCTGGGATTGGCAGCAGTTAGTCAGACAGACCTCAATGAAATATACTGTGCATAATATGGAACTGGAAGATTTTAAAAACTTTAGGTCTTTGAACGATGTCATAATGATCTATTGGCATTACTACCATATGTTCCTACAGTTTGCCATGACTTTTATAAAAACTTAAAGCATACTAGTAATACCACTAGTGAGTACCCTGAAGGAGACTTACGTGATGATGACTGAGTTTTTTGCATCTAAAATACCATTTTAGTTGAATACATAGATGTATTATTTGTATTTGTAAAGAGAATTATAAATAAAATAGTTAAATACATTTTGTAAGTCAAATAGTATTGTGTTTGTTATTGAATATCCCACATTAGGTCTTATAGTACAATAACTTTATTAGAGGGATACAACACCATGTCCATTAAAAAGTGGAAAAAAAACCTTATAAAAGGTTTTTCTTTATTCTATAACAACTGCATGATGTAAATAACAATAAATAGAATGTTCTGGTAAAATATTGTTTCAACATCTCAATAAATAGCTGTGCCAATAACACTTTCTGTTGAAAAAAAGTTTAAAACTCCTCTCCTGTAAAGTTGTGAAAATGGACATAGTGTTCTATCCCTCCGAGGTACAGATTCATTCAGAAGGTGGCCATTTATTGAAGGCAAGCAACCTTTAGAAACATCTTTCAGTTTCTTCGCATATGATAACAACACTTTTGGTTGGTTTAATTAAACCTCCTCTGTCTTTGAATTTTAAAAAACTACTTTGTTCAAAATGATAAGAAAGTACTAATGCATTCCAACATTTAATGCAGATAGTTTATTGTTAATTTATGTATCATACATTTTTTGATAAGATACATGTTGATGTTTGTTAACATACAAAATATATGTTATCAAAATGTTTCCTTAATAAATCGTTTTAAATAACAATTCAAAAACAATTGACTCAATTTTCGAGAGCTGGAATATTACAAAAAATAATATATAGGTAAAATAATGTATATTAAAAAATAATATTTTGTGTTTAATATTTTTATTAAACACTATATCCATTAATTACAATTATTTATTAAATAATCCTAGAAGGAACCTCTGAGTTGTGTGTACTCACAGCACTCAGTTAATAGCTCATGCAGCATGTACATATCTGGTATCTTGCTACAAAAATTGAAAATCAAAAATTTGTCAAAATTGTAAGCAGACGCCACTGCCGCTTACCGTACAGTTACAGTTACAGTTATGTTATCAACCTTCAAGCAAACTGCATTGGGTAACTAAGAACTAAAAGTTTATTAGATTATGCATAAATATTATTCAGTCGTAAATTGCACTTAAAAAGTAAATCCAATATCTTGTACCTTATTATCTAAATAATTAATTTGTCTGATTTTTTTAGAAATTCATTCATTTCTTTAAAATTTTTAAAACTTAATTTCATAGTCCAGTTTTGCTTTCAAAACTCTATTTACTTTCTTTCATATATCTGTAAAAAGCCTTATAAAATGTACATCGATCACCGCTAAGAGATCCGATTTTGGCTTCAAATTTTTTTTAACAAGACAGTTAAATACGCTATCCATTTATATTTTGAGACCAGTGGCTTTACTACTGATATATAGACCAGTAGTTCAAATAAAAGCTTCATGAGCCTGACAGGTCACTGTTTAGAGAATACATTCAGTCAGAAAACTGTTGTACTTAGAGTAGCTTCATTTCCTGAGAGGCATACAGCAGCAAATATTGCTGAATTGATTGAAGATATTATGGCTGAATTTAAAATATCATATGTTAAAACAAATTTATGAACCAAGAAAACCATACATGCACTTAAAAATGGTAAGCTTCCTTCATTAAATGCAAACAAATGGATGATTATTGTTTTGTGTTTTGCTAAAAAATTTCCACAAAACAACAGTTCGTTTGAGTGAAAGAAATTCTATCTCAGATATTATACCAAATATACAGTTTTTGAAACATTTCGTTAATAAAGCTTCAATTGATGACAACTGATTTAGCTAAACCAATAAAGAATAGATTCAAAAAATATACTGATAACTATAACATCGTCTTGCCAACATTTCTTGATCCCAGATTCAAATTAAAAATGTTCAAAAATGAAAATACCTCAGCTGCTAAAACAAGTATTGAGAACAAAACCATTCAACTTATTAAAACCCATGAAAATATAAAAAAACATCAGTTACCGAAATGATTGGTCTGCAGCTTGTGACATTGAAAATATTGACTCAGAATATGCAAATAATGGTAGAGTACTAAATGAATAAAGATATAGTTGAAATGGGCTTTGACAATTGCTTTGAAGAACTTGTAGGATTTAGTTCTAAACAAATCGGTCAACCACAAACTGTAATTTTAAATGAAACTTTCTAAAAAATTCAACTCTACTCAAATGAAGACCTTATTGACCAAGAAAGCAATCTTTTGTTATGGTGGAAATCACAGAAAACCAAAATGCCACTATTAGCAAAGCTTGCTTTAAAGTATTTAAGCTGCCGATTGTCTTCTGTGGAGAGTGAAAGACTTTTTAGTATTGGTGGAAATGTATATACTGCAAAGAGAAATAGCTTAACAGGAGCTCATGGTGAAATGTTAATGTTTCTGAACTGTAATATGAGCAATTAAAAATATTTGATTTTTTTCTTGAACCTATTTTTTAAATAAACAAATTTTAAATAAAAAAATATTCCATGTTTTTGTCGTCTCCCAATGCCTTAACCAAAATTTCAAAGCATATTCTGTTGTGGATTTGAGGTTTGCGCAAATAAATTAGTACCATCAACCGGGGTAACTTTGGTCAGTTTCAGTAGTTTTTCTTAAACATCTCTGAATCTTATTAATTTTTTTACAGTTTCTCTTGTGGTAATAACATTATAGGTCTTGGCTATAGGTCTCTATATTTATTTTTTTAAATTTTTTTATTACAAATATTTATTTTTAATTGCCAAAAAGTGACCAATATTACCCAAGGTTTTAATCTTGTTTGATCAATAATACCCCTGCTAAGGGGTAGCATTGGTCACTTTTTGGAATTTTAAAACATTACCAGTCCTTAAACACTTAGAGAAACATAAAAAAACATTTAAATGAACAAAAAACTTTGCAACTAGCTCCCTGTTAATGTGCAAAAGTCATAAAAAGTCATTTTCTAGTAGGTAATCATAGTCATCTGAGGATGATGACACTTCTTCAACTCTTCCCCTCTTTTTGTTATTCTTGGTGTTGTTGTTATTCCTTGATGTGGTAGGTGTTGTGTTATTCATCAGATCTTGCGGTGTTATCGCTTTGCCAGGTGTGATCTTTTTTCCTCTGGTGCGCTTTGTTCACAATACTTCCCTAGCAGGTACCTCCTCAAATCTTTTTGTTAACCTTAGGCAATCGCTTCATGAACATTTCTTTATCGAAGGGAAACATACCACTAGCATTGAAGTCATATCTCAAATTATCGCTTTCAATTGACGTTGCATTAGAGCAAAAAGGCCGGGGAACTGATTTTTCGGTGTTGATTCTTTGATGCGCGATTTTCCACTATCTTGCGCCATTTTATCTTTAGCGGACGGAAAACAGCAACGTGCAGCGGGTAAGCGTATATTCCAAACAAATGGGTAGCGTATATTCCAAACTGTCGACTAGCCTTTCTCACGCTCATTCTTCCAGTTAAACATTCTTTCATAGCATTGAACAACGTTTCTTGACTGTATGTAGTTGCATATGCTCTTGAACCAGGTTTTCGCTTCAATTTCCTCGGCGTTTTCACCGGCTAAGAGTCCAAATGGTTCAATAATTGTATTAGAAATGTCAAAAAACGCCAAAAAAAACTCAATCTAGTCTACGCAGTAACTGTGCTATATTTATATCAAGAGCTTCGGTATATCAACAGTATACTATTGATATACCGAAGTTCTTGATATAAATTGTTGGTATTAGTAGTTGATATATATTGTTGGTATCTGTAACAAAATTAAAACATGTTATCTTTGTTATATTTTAGGAATTTAACAAAAAAATCAACAATTGACCAAAGTTCCCCCAGTTGACGGTATCATTTTGAATACTTTTTTAACAGACAAACGTTTTTTAGGGCTTACGGCGTTAAAAAAGTTGTTATTCTTTTGCGCACGCACAGATTTCACAATTATTAAACTTTTTTTAAGACAAACTTTTTAACGCAACACCGCATTGAAAATTCGGTGTTGCGTTAAAAATCTAAGCATCGGCGTCTTGTTATTTTTTTTAAATTCGAGACAAGACGAGACGATGATATCCGGGACACAATTTTTAAAATCCGATAGAAAGTTTTTGTCCCGGTTTATAACTTTATTCCGTGACAGTTTATTCGTCAATTTTTTCCAGGACATTTCTCGTCTCGTCATGCTTGTTCCGGTTCATTTCGAGAAAACGATTTCGAAACGCAGACCCTTAGTACAATCTCTCTAATTCGAATTTTACGAGGAAAAGTTCGAATCAGAGAGATTTTCGAATTATAGAATGTTGACTCTTCTTAAGCGCATTTCACGGTGACTTAACATTTAATCGCATTATGGAGGTTTTCGAATTATGGAGATTCGAAAGAGGGAGATTGAACTGTATATTATTTGCTTACATTTCACAGCGGTATGAGTTAAAAGTTTGTTGTCAAAAAACGCCAAATTTTTTGATTTTTAAAACGGCTTTAAAAATTAAAAAACTTAAAATGATTTTAAAATTATTCGATTAATCGTTTAGAATTTAATCGATTAACGATTAACTTTTTTTAATCGATTAATCGATAATCGATTACCGCTGAATCAAAAGTCGTGGAAGTCAGTATGACATAGAATCAAAATTAGAAATTTTTGTTTCACTCTGTAAATTGTAACCGCTCCCTGTATTACTTTAACATAACGAGTAATGCATTAATATATGAATGCAGTCGTGTAAAACGGCAGGCCAGCGGGGTAATTTTGTTGACCCAAAATAAAATACAGATCTAAAATGACTGATGAGTATCTTGATTGCTTTGTTAAACTAGCCTAGTTAAACTGCTAACCAGATTTTGATAAGTTCTAAATAAAATTTAAAAAAAAGCTGAGGAAACAGCGATTAGACATAAATAAATTCGTAGTTTTGTTACTTTATTTGCAATATTATTTATTTGTTTTAGCCATCAAACATTATTAAATCATCAAATGAATTGTTTTTTTAAATCAAAATTTCTTTAATTAGAGTTTGAAAATCTGCTTAATGGACTAATTATAAAATGTTTACTTCACTCCACCCTAAAACTCTCATAACCTTAGGTACGTAATTGAGAATAAGTTATATAAATTCCAGCTGCTTTATTAAGCTCCAATTTCATTAATGGCCATTGGTTTCAGTATATAATTTGGGGAGGTGGTTAGGGATGTTTAATTCCTTCCAATATTGCTTGTCTACCCCTGAAATGATAGTTGGCGAATATGGCTGATACACAATGTTACCAGCTCTACACAAGCTATTAGATTTTGGATTTCAAATTTTAGCTTACTTTGAATTCCCAAAAGGTACATTTTCAAGAATGGCTCAAGAAACGCAGAAAAAAACACAAAAATGTTTCCCGCATGCCTTGAACTTTTGCTCTAACGCTAACCCTAACCCTGTACTTTTTTGACCGAAGCTGAGGAGCAAGTGTTGATTAACTATATAATCAGCGTACAAAGGAGAGCTCATCCTATCACCTAACACACCACATGCCACTTGTGTCCAGTCTATTTTCCAATGAACGTTTGATGGGGGAAATAAACAGATATGACCATATCAGTTTGATAGATCAGGGTTGTTAAAACCCGGAGATAAATGTTAGTTTATCACAACAAGTAAGTAAATAGTGGTTCGCGGACAGAAGTTACTTTGTGGAGAAAGACTATCTTAATTTAAACTTCGATGGGTCTGTGTTTTAATTTTCACCAAAAACTGGAAAACTCCTGGCTGAAAGAGGATCAAAAAATGTTCCTAATGCCACAGCAGCTAAAGACAAGGAAAGAATTACAGTTTTTGGTATCTTTCTGTTGTTTCTTTAATGCTTTTATTATTTATAATATAGCAATACAAATTGCTTTTAATTTTACATATCTTAAAGCGTGATAGACCAGTTATTGGTTGGACCAACAAACATGAGAGTCAGATACAATTTCATTATCTGAAGAAGCAGGTTTACAAATAATTTTATTCCTCGTTCCACCAAATAACACTTATTTTGTGCAGCCACTCGGCGTGGGACTATTTGGCCCCATGAAGCGTAGCTGGAAGAAGGTTGTAGACGCTTTCCACCTCGCCAATCCTAATGCATATACTTCAAAAGAAAATTTCGCAGGCCAACCAGTGATGGCAAAGAAGAAGCTAATGTAATCAGCTAAACCTAAGAATAAGTCGAAAAAGAAAATCCAGTTGTGCAATACACTTCTGGTTTTTTGCTTAAGACTTTATACACCAATACTCAGCTATCATTTAACATCTTTTATTACATGGTGGTATTTGATTGTTACATAATGACAAAATTATGTAACAATCAAAAGCTATACTAAAATACCAAATTTCATTGTTAAATCCAGGAATGGACAAAACATGAACCAATGAATGTAAGTAAACAAGTTCATTTTTAAACTAACAAAAATCTTACTGCATGGTACATATGGTACATAGGGTTGCTCCTTTAGAGCATGGTATTTCGATATCGCCTCATGAAAGTAAATGATCTTAATGAATATAGCAATCTTATCCGAAGTAACAAAATGGTTACTTCAGAGGAAATAGAATGTGTTCAACGCATGAGAACTTATTCTACTTGTTAATATTGGATCCTGCAATCGACCGACCGTCAATTGCAGGATGCAATATCAACAAGATTATAATTCGTCTAATGACAAAAGTATCAACCTAGAAAAAATTTATAAATACATTGAAAATAAAATTGATAATATTTTGTAGTATTAAAATTTAATTGATAATTTTAAAAAAACTCAAACGCCCGAGTGTTTGCTAGGCTACAAGATGCCGTCTATTATGCATGAAGTCTGCGTCAGGTGTCCCTTAATTCAATCAAGTTCAAGCAAATGATACTAATATAAGAGAAATTATTGAAGAATACGATTTTTGTTGATTGTAAACACTGGTGAAGAAAATTGAAGTATATTTGATATATTCAAGTTTATCATACAGTAATATCTATGTTCTTTTATTTTTTCATCTCTACCGTAAATTTTTACCGTAAAACCTGACTTTAAATTTGATTCTGGTAAGAATAGTCTAACAACTTATCTGCTCATTTATGACATAACATAAAAATATCAAGCCAATCAATTATTTTCATTATTAAAAATAAATTAATCTTTATTTTTCAGATGATAAGAGATCATACGTCATTGAGCAGGCGCAGCGAAGTTTGAGCTGGTAAAACTACATGAGCAATTTTAAAAATTTTTAGTTGTAAAGCATACAAATGTATACATTTTTTTTTTGATATTATTCTTTTGTTTGTCTTTGTAAATTTTAAATACATTTAAGCCAAAAAACGACCTAAAGAATATATTTAAAAAAAAACCTAAAGATGAGCACCGGCGGAAGTTCAAAAACGTGGGGTGGTCACCGTTTTTTATTTTCGGGGGCTATAGTTCTCTTATTTATTATCGGAGGTCATTCGTTTTAAGGGCATCGTAAAGAGCAATCTCTCTATACGATCAATCTTCTAGATCGATAACTTATCAAAAAGTGAGAAAATATTTTTTATATAGGAATTGGTCAAAAAATTCAGGGAACACTGGCTGTTTTATCCTACCAGTCTATAATAAAATTAAAATAATGTTAGACAGTAAAAACATGATTACATAACCTACAAAAAGTAGTAAAAAAAAGGGGGCCTGAATTTTTAAAAAATAATTTTAAAAATATTTATAAATATTTATAAAAAAATATTTATAATATTTATAAAAAAATATTTATAATATTAATAAAAAAACCAAAAAAAAAAAAAAAAAAAATCATTAAAGGCGTAGTTCTTAGAAGAGGGCAGTTAGGGGTCAGGGCGGGATAAGGTTAGCACTGACTACCAAAATTTTTTACAAATTATTTTCATTTTCAACATCATTCTCCACGTTCAAAAATTAGATTATGTCCACGCCTCTTTGAGAGTTAAAAAAAAATTTTCTCAAGGTCATTTTAAACGGCAAGTGTATATTGATCCAAGTTACATGAAAAATGAAATCAGTCAATATAAATGATTGGTGTTGAAAAAAATTTCATTTGAAAACAACCGAAAGTTTTTCAAAAGAAAGCACAAACCTTATATCTTTAACAACATTGAACAACCCTATTTACAAAAAAAAAAAAGCTTCCTTGTGTCGGAAGAAAAACAAAATGTCTACCGTTAAAAAATTCACCAGAATTTTGTTTTTCGTTTTTCCAAGTTCAAGTTTTTTTTTTCATCAATATCAAAAAAATTTTCTGTTCTAAAAAATTATTGAATCTCACCATAAAAACTCGAATTTTTCATAACTGTTATAATTAGAAACAACAAAAAAACAACCTAATTTTGTGATATTTCCATTATTACATTAAATTATTTAAGAAACTTCTTTAAGTTTAATAAACAACAAATATTTGCAATAAAATATCCTAATAAAAATGAAAATTGTTCAACTTTTTTTCATTTTTTGAAAGAAAACTGTTTTTTTTCCTTTTAAAGTTACTTAATATTTCATTTCATATATAACTCTTGCATTACTTATAAATTCTACATTTTTATTTAACATATTAAAAATAATTAAAGAATCAAAAGTATTTTGTATCACTCACTTCAACTTTTTCAACTCTTCGATGAAAAACTTTCTTGTATTACATACACCTTTTACATATTTACATTTTTATCTACTTTTTATTTAGCATATTAAACTTTTTTTCGTGTTTCTTACTTTAAACTCTTCGATGTTATAAAAATGATTTCCACGGTACCCGATCTTCAACCACTTGATGTTCGAACCACGAAGCCATTCACAAATGTCGTCAATGAAGTTCGTGTCTTCTTGAAGGTCAAGAGTTAATTTTTCAGATAGTCGAATCCACGGCAGGACAAAATCTTTGAATTCGTCATTTGATACGAAAGTATGACTAATGTTTATCCACAACCTTTCAATTTTATGTGTAGGTGTCCACCCATCGATCTTCACTAGACGATATAAGTAGACACGACAAACTTTGGTTGAACATAACATGAGAATTTTTTTCTCATCCTCAGATAAAATGTTTTTGTAAACATCTAAATAATTCAACTTGCATCCAGCGTCAAAAAATTTCTCCACGAAATATTTCTCATGTGAAACTTCAAGAGCAGTTTTTCCATCGCGTATAACAATCGACCAATTTCGTGCATCAATTGATCTTTTCAAGTGCTCTATAATCGACGCCTGCGCTTCAAAGAAGCATTCCTTGAACATCTTGTTTTCATCTGAAGAAGGAGAATAACCTACTAATACTATTACTAATATTTATCTAATTGCAACAACAATTATTCAAGAAAATCAACTTTCACAAATTTGAAAACACGATATTGTGTTAAATAAATATATTACGGATATTATTTTCTTTATAAAAAAGATCAAAACAGTTCAAATGATCACAAATTAGTTCAAAAAATATTTTTTTTAATTAAATATTTATTAAATAAATAATTAATTTACGAAATACCGTAGATTTCCCTAATTCCGAACAAAATCGAACTTAAAGTTGAATAACTCCACTTGCTTTATGAATTTCATACTGATTTTTTTAAATAAATAAACTGGAAGCAAAAATGAATCGAACCATATAAGCAAAAAGTATATTTATTATAGAAATATTGTTAATTTTTAAATTTAAAAAGTAAAGCTTTTAATTTTTGGGATTTGATATGCACGTTTGGAATTAGGAACACGTGTTCCTAATTCCGAACTTGCATATCAAATCCCAAAAAATGGCATTCAATTTAAAAAAGTAATTAATTTAAACTAGCGTAGACCTCTAGATTAGGGTTATTTAAAAAGATTTTTAAAATATAAAATTACTTTTGTTTTAATGTAAGGGTGTAACATTGTGTTGGTTCAGAGTGTGCATCATTATCTATTTATTAGATCCTCTCTTCCATTATATTTTTGTAATCAGTTAAAAAAAAACCTTTACAGTCACTGCCTGTTTCTGTCAGTTAACCAGAAGAAATCTCAGTTATTAGTATCAGGTTGGTTGCAGCCTTAGCGAATGCTTCCCCATTAATCAAATAGGAAGCTTTTTTTATTAACAAACGTTAAGATAAACAAGACGTTTAGAAATTCAATAAAAAGGTTAAAAGCGTTTATAAGTTTCTAAGTTAATGTCGTTAAATACTATTTTGACCTTAGATGAACCAGATGAAGAAACTCCAGTGCAGGTTACTGACAGTGACATTGACCCAGATTTTGAACCTTGCTTATCAGGTGATCCACATCTAATAACACAGTCAGAATTGAACAATTTGGTTAGAGATTTGGGTCTGTCAAAAGCAAAAGCCAAGTTGCTGGGTTCCAGGCTGCAGGGATGGTGTCTGCTGTCACCAGGTACGAAAATTTCTATGTTCAGAAGCCGGCACCATGATATCACCAAATATTTTGCTCAAGTCGACAGTTTCTGTTTCTGCTGTAACATTAAAGGATTGTTCTCGGCCTTGGGTTGTGATCACAATCCAGAGGAGTGGCGTCTATTCATTGATTGCTAAGCCTGAAAGCTGTTCTGCTACACAATGGCAACGTTTGTCCGTCAGTACCTGTTGGCTACGCGGTACACATGAAAGAAACTTATGAGAATATGTTTCTTTCATGTGTACCGTTTCTTTTATGTGTACTGTTGCTCAAGCTCATCAAGTATAGCAGTTACAACTGGAATATCTGTGGAGATCTAAAAGTCGTTGCTCTGTTACTGGGACTGCAGCTTGGCTATTCCAAGTACTGTTGTTTCATCTGTGAATGGGACAGCCGTGCCAAAGAGTCACATTATTGTCGACAAAGCTGGCCACTCCGCAAAAAGTTAGCTCCAGGACAGAAAAATGTTGCACACGAACCTCTTTTCGAGCCAGCAAAGATATTTTTGCCTCCTCTACACATAAAACTTGGATAGAATTTTGTGAAAGCACTGAACAAGGAAGGTGAAGACTTTGCTATTAAAGACAGATGTTTCCAAGAATAAGTGATGTGAAGATCAAAGAAGGCATTTTTGTTGGTCCCCAGATAAGACATGTTATGAGTGACAAGCGGTTTGAAGAGCTGTTAGTTGGCCAGGAAAAAAATGCCTGGAATGCCTTTAAGGACGTTGTTGACAATTTCCTGGGCAATTACAGAGCGCCAAACTACGTTGAAGTCATAAACAAACTTATCCGCGTATACCAGAAAATGAAGTGCAACATGTCACTCAAGGTTCATTTCCTTCACTCGCACTTGGACTTCTTCCCCGTGAATCTCGGTGCTGTCAGTGACGAACACGGTGAGCGATTTCACCAGGACATTGCTACAATGGAGAAACGATACAAGGGCAACTGGAATCCGTAAATGCTTGCTGACCAGTGTTGAATACAAAAGAAAATCAGGAGCAAAACATTTTTAATTCTGTTGAACTAATGGCTCATGCGGAACATAAACGTGATTAAATAGGTTAATATATAAATGTCTATTTCTTAGAGCTCCTACGTGATGCAGTAAAACAAAAGCGATATTTGTGCATACCCTATAGGTACCTGTCATAATCACCTAAAATATTTCAGGAAGCAAGACTTTTTTAAAAATTTGTTGTGCAGTGTAATCACCATCAAATTCTTAATTGAACAGTACGCAATATAAATTGTCTCTTTTTTTTAAAGTGGTTTTTCAGGGTTTTAAAAAGTGTTTTGCTTGCGATTAAAAAATTTAATGGTACCAATATATATTTTGAAAATATTTCTTCATATTCTCATTACCCTTGTCATCCAATTTGTTAATCAGTTTTCCTTTTAAAAATCCCACAAAAATAAAAGATGTTACAATAAGTGAACTAAAGCTGTTCGAAATTAGGGACTGTTCGGAATTAGGGAAATCTACGGTTCAGGATAAAAATATTTTTTTAAACATTTACGCTGTTTTCAAACTTTGGTTACGCTTCAACCAACAGAAATACTCAAAACTTAAAAGTAAGTTTTGAGTATTTCTGATCAATGTAAATTCATAATATAATTATCATTAAACTGGCGTTTAATGATAATTATATTATGAATTTACATTGATCAGTATTGAACAGATTTTTTGCTTATAGCAATCAATTTTTTTGGTTTTCATACTTTCTAATAGTTTCTTTTTTTTTAATTATTTTTAAAAACATTAATTTGTTTTTTTATTGTCTATCTTATGTAAAAAAATCAAGTTCTGAGAAATAAAATAGTTATTCGGTTTTTATTTTTCGTTGAACGATTATTTATTAATTATTGCTCAAAATGGCAGTACTAATTTTGAAGGTTTTATCTTCAATCAGTTTTTCTCATCTCCCTCTCCATCATCATTCTTTAAAAAAAACAACTTATTTTTATTATGAAAGTTTTGCGATATAATTCTTAGAACTTTTTTTTAATAAATAAACAACGATTTCTGTTCAATTAACCGTACGGTCAATAACCAAAATTTCTGTTCAATTAAGAATAAAATCTTTGATCAAAATCTTCATCACAACTTTGAATCATATCATATAATGTTTACAAATGTAAATTAAATAAAGGCGTCATAAGACTAAATTTCTTCATTTAGTTTACAACTAAAAGAGCAATTCGGACAGTAAGAGTTGTAGAGTCAGTATTGGACAGTGTCCACTAATGAGCTGAAAGTAAACCATTACGAAATCAATGATTTTCATCAATGATTTATGAATAGGTTTTTGAGATTGGGTTGAGAATTTGCGGTTGATCTTACGCTTTTGTCAGCTAATTTGAGTTGATCTGCTTCTTTTTCTCGAGACAAAATTATCTTAAACATTTTATATGTTGCATATTACAATCCCAAGATATATTTTGCAAAAACAGATTTTTATTATATTTTGCAAAAATAGATTTTTCTTTTGTTTTAAAGATAATAGAGACTAACATTGAAATTCAATTTTCGTAGATTTTAAAATATTGCTGTCCGCTTATGGAACACATTGGATTTAAGCTTATATATATATTGCGAAGAGTAAAATCCTAAACAATGTGTTGAAATGAGTGATTTAAAATATATCTGAGACTTAAAAACAGGGGTTTTCACGCTGCTGCTACAAAAGTTCAAGAAGTTTCAAAACATCTGTTTAGCTCTTTACAGCCACACCCCGAATATTTGTCTGAAAACCCCTCACGAGTATCAATTTGTTTAACGTAAGAATAACAAAAAGTCGCCAAATATTTTTTTTGAAATTTTTAAAAAATGAAGTTCCATTTTTCCTTACACCTTTATATATTAAATAGAAGAATGTAAGGTATGGTGGCATGTAAGGTATGATGGTGGGCTAGTTAAATTTCACATATAAAATCTGTGACACGCTATATCTTTATGGTCAATGCCTTTCATTGTGCTAACATTTAATATGCCGCAGTCGTACCAAGCGGACGTGTGCTTTGTGATTTTTTGTGATTTTGAATAAAAAAGTTGTGAATTATTGGATATCTGTGTTAGCAAAGTGAAAATTTTTTGTGAAAAATCACTTTATTATGATTTCAGCATTAAAAAACTGAGGGCCTTGGCATATGAATACCTTCGTGGGACGAAAATGTCAGAACAAGCTGAGATAATTATTAAGCATTTAATCCAACTGTTTTTTCCAAAATTGATTTTGTAGCTGCCAAATTAGACGCTAAAAATCTATTTGGGAATGAAGTCAATGATCCGGAAGGCCAGCGCTGTATCTTTGTTTTCACAGATTACGATATGGTGAGTTCAACTGCTGCGCATGAAAAATTCATCACCTTTGAATTTTCTGCAATACCCAGTACATCAGGAAGCATGCTGAGTTTGGCCACTTCGGCACCATCTTTACGTGATGAATTGAAATCTGTTTGGCCGCTGAAACAGATTTCAATTCATCACGTAAAATTGGAACACCGGCCAAAAAATCCAATTGCGGTCGACAGCTCATGAAGTCTATTGTTTTGACATCGCCTGACAATGTTTTTGTGATGCTTGTAAATTATAATCCCAAGGTCAAAAAATTTGGCAACCAGAAGGAAAGAGCCAATTCGATTAAAAAAGCTCAAGCCGGAAAGAATAAAGCACCAGAAAATGAAAGAACACCGTCGACACTACCGTTAGCAAAAAGGGCGAGGCTGGAAGAAAAGGAGGAAGTTGTTCAGGATTTTTGTATTCTTTCCCTGAAAGCAATGCCTCTTGAGTTCAATTTCAACAATTCACGAAATTGTTACACATGCAGTCAAGAAGTTCATGTCAGATTTGTAACAACATTCACCAGCTACTTCACATGTCCGAATTGCAATTTTAACTGAAGTGGAACTTATTTTTCTAAGTTTGAAAACCAACACTTTTATCATTTAACATTATTTCCAGTTGTTTAAATAAGTAATTTTCACATCTTTATAGCAATCCGCCACCAAACCTTACAATTTTTGAAAATCAATAAAATCAATGGTTTAGCACCAAAAGCTGTAAAATTCCACTCAGTTTGAATTTTAATAATCGGTTCGGACAGAAATATGCTGAATAGATGCCAGCAACTGCCTGCTTTTGCAAAATAATAATAATAATTTATGAGAGAACAGCATGTAAAAAATAAAATGTTCGCCACTATACCTTACATTCTTTTATAATAAAATATTTCTTAAAGTAATTTTTAAAGGAAATTGAAACATTTTCAGCAAAAATAAGACGCCTTAAGACCGTCTTATTTATGTCTTTAAATGGTTTGTCTTCGATTGACGCCTTCAAGACGCCTTTAAAAAGACTGCGTCGTCGTGATAAATTGAGCGTCTTCGTAAACATCTTTATTTCGTCTTAATTTTTTGACTAAACCCAGCATACAAAAAAACGTCTTTTAGTGGTGTTAAAGACGTTTTTAAAAAGACTTTCGGCGTGAATAAATTTCGTGTCTTTTAAGATGTGAAATTTTTCATCTAAAGTTTTACCTCGGCCAATATTAATTCTCCAAATCATTATTCTAGCAAAAGGATTTTTATAGATATCATTACGGAAACTGAGAATCGAATGAAGCGTCAATAAATATTGAATTTTATTATGACAATTGAAGATGAAGATATTAAATTAGTACAATGGATTAATCCTGAATTTCATCTTCTCAGGCAGAGCCTGAAAATCTTTTTGAGGCTCTTAATAATGTTTTTAAAGAATGAGGAAAAAGAAATGTCTTCAAGTTGTAACTATTAGAATTTTGAATGTCATGATGCAGCACCACTATTGATAACAGAAACATTATTAGAAGATTTGGCAATGTGGTCTTCAAAAAGCAAAATTTTTTATAATCAATTAAACGAGCTTTTGAATATTTTTAAAAAACATAGTCATTCAGAATTACTGAAAATGCAAGAACCCTTTTAAAACCCTCTAAAATTATTACAATAGGTAGGAAGTGTGGTAGAACTTATGCGTATTTTACTTTTGCTAATGACATAAATTATTTTTTATATTTAAAAAATGATTCTAAATGTACTGAGTTCTCTATGACTTTTAATGTTGATGGGCTACCTCTTTAAACCTAATTTTAGTTTATGGCCAATACTTGGTCTAACAGAGAACTATATTTTCATCATTGCATTTTTTTGTTGTGATGGTAAACCAAACTGCTTTGTTAATTTTCTCAAAAAATTTTCATTATTAACTGATGAAGGTTTATAATATAATAATAAAAAAATTGATGTTACACTTAAAGAATTAATATGTGATGCACCTTCTCGCTCTTTTCTTAAATGTATACTAGTTTATACAGGATATTACTCCTGTGAACGATACTAAGTTAAAGGATTTTACGGGGAATATAGAGTTAAATCAGTGGAAAGCAACAGAATTCAGACAATTTATCTTATTTACTGGTCCCTTAGTTTTACAGGGTGTTATAAGCAATGATATTTATAATCATTTTCTAACATTGCATGTTGCAATTGTGATTCTCTTAAATGAAGTCAATTTAGGAAACATTATCTTGGATTTGCTAGAGAACTAATTAATTACTTTGTTATGAACTCGAGACATTTATATACAAATTCATTCTGTGTTTATAATGATTACTTCATATTTGTGATGATATTATTAATTTTGATTGTTCACTAAATGACATATCTTGTTTTCCCTTTTAAAATTATATGCAGACATTAAAGAAAGTATTAAAAAATTTACCTGTCGTTCAAATAAGTTAAAATTAGTAAATAAAAAAAAACAATGAAATAAAAAAGTAAAGTTACAAAACAATTATCTAAGAGGTTTAACTTTTTATAACATCTTTCTTTATTACTTACAAAATTCATCAAAACTACATTTTTAATAGTTAGTGATGAAGTATCCTCTTGTAAAATAGCTTAAATATTTAAAATAATAAACAAATTTTTTTAAACTGTCCACACAGTTTATTTATAAACTTTTTATGATAACTTCTTTCATTTTGTCTAATTTTTTAGAAAAATGGTTTTTTTTGGTCCTTTTCATTTCTTTACAAGTTTTTTAAATTAAAAGACAGTTGTCTTTAGTTATTGCTGCTTATTTCTGTTATTCCAATTTATTAAAAGGATTTTTTTAAGGCTCTTGTTGATAGTTTTTCACCATAACTTATTTTTCATGATTTAGTTTTACACCATAATTTAAGCAACAGCTGTTTGAATAGAGAACTATGAGGAAACATGTATATATATATATATATATATATATATATATATATATATATATATATATATATATATATATTAGGGTGGTCCTTAATTTTCAAAGTTTGATTTTTGTACAGGGCACCCTTGAATTTTGTTTATATGCATGCATAAAAAATTAACAAAAAAAATCAGCTAAATCTGAAAACATTTAGAGGTCCCTACCACATATATAATAGTTAAGTATCATGTGGGGTTCCGTGGCTGCATGTCACTAGTTGTTATGCTGGTGAACTCTTTCACTGCACACTATACCGCCTGCATAATTTATCAATATGATGTTACTTATTTATTGTTAAATTATCCAGAATGTATTTCACCAGCTGTCAGCCATTTGTAATCAGACACTGACAGACACTCAATATAGCAATAATATTTGATGAATCTGAATTAGTGACTACTGACTCTCTCAGGGAAACTTCCCGTAACAACTGACCTAGTGGATACTGGATCAAAAGTGAGTGTTTTCTTTGTTTATTTTTGCTTAAATATTAATTTGCCAAATTATATTGATTTAACAATGAATTATTATAAAACAGACAGAATGACCGATCCGCTGTGCTAAATCCATTTTAAATTGTTTAATTAATATCAATTGCCTGAGTGCCATAGTATCGAACTTGACTTTTCATTTATGCACATAATTGTGTATTTTATTTATTGGTTTTAGACCTTGTCAGAGTTTTCATATGTCATTGATGTTTATTTATATTGCATAACATAAATTTTGTCAGTTAGTTTTCTGAGCTCTATAAGTTTTTGTTCGAAATTAAATATAATTTGAATAATTAAATTGGATGGTAACAAATAAAATTTATTATTTTAAGGGAGATGGCCAATGGTTGCTGTAGGACTTCGAAACCAACTACAAGACGAGAAACTGAGTTGTGGCTGATAGGCCAAATGTCTGAAATTCTCGGCTCTACAAAGTTACCGTCAAAGAAGGAAGTCATGGCACTTTTCTTCTATTACAAAGAGGCCACCAAACAGACCGTTCGTGAAGCATCACATTCAACAACTAATGACGTTCTTGAAATGTGGGCTTAAGCCCGCATCCCGACACGGTTGAAGAAACACATTGTTGAAAAAGTTAAATGTCTGTTCCATGAATATGACAAACTGAAGAAAAATAAGGAAAATAAAGCAAAGCGCTCTGAAAGTCTACTGAAGAAGGAAGTAGAATGGAAGGATGGCTTAGAGAGTCTTTTTGACATTGCTCATGCGGACGCCATGAAGATGATTAGCATCCAGGAGGACAGGGAGTTCTTGTTAGCTCAGCGTGAGGCGGGACGACGTGGTAAGATGGGAAGTGTTGACAAAGCCATGGCCAAAAGAGAAAGAGATGTTCACAGTAGAGAAGAAAACTTCAAGAGAAGAAAAGAGAGAGAAGAACAGGACAGAGTGGCCAGAGAGGAGAAAGCTATTCTTCAGAATTCCGAAAGCGAACAGGAGTCTGGTAATGTCTGGACTAGGAGTTGACCAACTTCTTTGTGTACCGAAGCTGCCATCTGGAACTGGAGAAGCTGCAGCAACAGCTGTTTATGATGTAACTGTAGCGTGGGGCATAGCTGATAAAGTCAAGTGCGTGTGCTTTGACACTACTTCCTTCAATAGTGGTCCAAGAAATGGTGCTTGCATCCTACTGGAGCAGAAGTTTGACAAAGATTTGCTCTGGTTTGCTTGCCGTCATCACATTTTAGAAATAGTCTTAGAGGCAACGGTTACTCTTTCTCTTAGCCCTTCAAAGGGTCTAGACATTATGATTTTTAAAAGGTTTCAAAGCAGCTGGGAAATCATTGACCGGTCAAACTTTCAGGCATCTAGTTCGAATGACATCGTGCACAGTGCCGTTTCCAGTGTTGCAAATGAAATTATTGCATTTGCTGAAAACCAACTGCAACAGTTTCAGCTTCGTGATGATTATCGCGAACTGCTAGAGCTGACAATAATGTTTCTGGGAGGCGTTCCATCTCAAGGATGCTCATTCAAAGCTCCGGCAGGACTGCATCGAGCCAGATGGATGGCCAAGGCTATTTATTTATTGAAAATATGGATGCTGAGAAGCCAGTTCAAGATGACAAAGAAAGAAGAGAAGGGAATAGCAGACGTGTTTCTTTTTACAGTGACTTTGTATGTCAAGGAGTGGTTTAGAGCGCCGTCAGCGCCATCTTCGCCTCGTGTTGATCTCGAGCTTATCAAGGAGATCGACAAATACAAGGCACAGAATCAAGCAGTCTCTCAGATCGCAATGAAGAAAATTTTAGGACATTTGTGGTATTTGTCAGAAGAACTGATTGCATTGGCTTTCTTTGATGACGAAGTCTCCGATGACACTAAACGTCTGATGGTCAGTGCCCTGCAAGCACCGGGTGCAGAACATCCTTTAAAGAGGATAACTGTTGATCCTACGCTGGTGAGCTCCAAGAACTTGGAAGACTTTGTCACCGAGAGCAGTCGTAGATTCTTCACCATCACTGGTCTACCGTCAACTTTCCTCAACAAAGATGTGAAGCTCTGGTCTGCAGATGCTGACTATCAGTTGGCGAAGAACACTGTCAGTAGTATGAGAGTTGTGAATGACATAGCAGAACGTGGAGTTGCCTTAATGGACGAATACAACAAGCTGCACACAAACGATGAGGAGCAGAAACAGTGCCTTCTCTTAATTGTAAAGAAGTACCGCCAGCGATTTCCTGATCGAGAGAAGAATACCCTGGCAATGGACTAACTAGACGGTTTTTGTCACTTTGACAGTCTCAACACAGAAGGACAATAATAATTACAAAATGTAACACTGTAACAGTTGTTTAAATGTGCTTCAATAAAGCAATGTTGTGCTCTGTGATCATATTTGTCCTAATCATTCATATTGTAGAATACTGAGCATATGAGCCTTCTGCGGGCACTTTTATAGATATAAACTCTGCGGTAGAGACCCCTAAAATGTATTTTTTTCAAATAAAATTTTCAGTACAATTATTTTTTCATAAACGTCAACCACAGAAGGGGGTACTCCGTCAGAAAACTGAAGAAAATTTTTTTTTGTAATCAATAAGGACCACCCTAATATATATATATATATATATATATATATATATATATATATATATATATATATATATATATACACTTTTAGATAATATGGAGGAACTAAAAGAATATTGTTACACCACAGCAGCAGAGGAAGAAGATGAAATAGATATTTGTGTTTCCTAAGCTGCCTTTAAAATGGAAAGTAATGTTAATGGTATAATTGCATTTCATTATTTTTATGTTAATTGTTTATTTTTATCTGTTTGATGTCAAATCTATATTGTAAATTAATTAAGTTGTGTAAATACTATAAGAAAAATAAGTAATAAAACTATTTTTTAGAGTTACCTGGTTTTCCTTTGCCAGTTTTTAAATATGTGCTGAAAAAACCATTAAAAAGATCTTTCGACTGTAATTTTTCAGTTGGAAGAAAGTTCTTTGCACTTATTTGATTTTTTTATTTGGAGTAAATAAAATGTGGATAGTTTTTGTACACACATTCAGATTTTTTTAGGTATAAAATAAAAGTTGTAGATAAGTTTGAAATTGTATTAATAAATGTTTTGCACTGTGAAATGAATTTCTTTTTTTATTTTCTTCACATAATTTAGAATACGAGCACATGATGTTCAAGATGGTTTCAAAGGTTCTTGAAAACCAGGAGCTCATTTTAGCAATAAACAAACAACCCCATAGTAATTTTGCAATCAAGAAATTAGAAACTATTGCAGAGTATGAGGATTTTATCAAAATTTAGAGGATGTTTGTGTTCGACTTGATTTGGTAAACTCTTTATCCATATACATTAAATGTGAAAGTAGTTATTTTTGTATAATTATTTTGCCAAACTTTTTGCCAAACAGCTCAGTATTTTTGGTGCAGAGAATATTAAACAGCTGACAAGATTAGTCATGAATTGGTTTTTTTATTACATTTTTCATATTTGTTTCTGGTGAATATATATTTTTTATGTATAGTAATCAATGGAAAAATAATGAAAATCAATAATTGTTTAATACTTTTCATAAATTTTATTGTTTATTTGATACGTTTTATAGATTAATTATATATAACCTGTTGACACAGTTCAACTTAAAAGGCTCTGGTGGAAAGATTCGTTTATTATCACTTAAACTATATGATTTAAAAGAAGGTAATATAAAATAAGTTTAAATTTAATTAAAAATCTATGTTAATTTAGATTTATTTCCAGTATATTTGAAAAATATATCCTACATTATGCTTTGTTTGATTTTTAGAAGTTGTAAAAAGAAAATGTGAAAAGGTTTCAAATGTTCAAATTAAACAGCAAATTGGACGGTACTGTAAAAATGCTCCTTCACAGAAAAAAACAAAATAAAAGGAAATGTTCTTTTTTAATGCTTATATTGGATGTATAATTATGTTGTTTAAATTTTTGAAAAAAAAGATACTTGGTGACAATCCAACTAATTGTATTATATAAACCTTTTCAAATTATTTGCTTTTTTTTTTTAATAGCCTTCTTTTTCTTTTTTAATGTTTGTATAAAACACAGTAGGAACTTGAACTTGCTTAATAGTGTTTTTAATGTTGTCAATACCCATTATAATTGGTAGTAGGAACTTAAAGTGAAACAAATCTTTAACATTTTAAATGAACTTACCAAGTAAAGAACTAAGTAATGACTTCCTTTCTTCATTTGAGTTCTTTAAGTTAGTAAAAAATCTCACTATACCACTTTTGTTTTCATTTGCTAGACCGCAGATCATAGGCCAACAGCTACGCAACTTTTTACTACTTATAATCTCCTCAGGACTCAAATAAATGTGTGCATGAACCGAAACACAAAACTCCATTAAAGTGAGGTGAGCAAACTGATATTGATAACCGAGTTGTGATTCAACTCTTTCAATGAAACCCAAAAATTCATTTTCAACTTCATCAAAGTCATTCACAATATCTTTCATTTCCTCTTGGGAGAAAATAACTTTACCTTGATTGAACAACTCCCATGCAACTTTACAAACTCTTAAAACATGTTGCTTGTGTTTCTCATTTTGAAATATTTTATGAACTGCTTCATTGGTTTTGCGAATGTATTTTTGAAAAAAGTATAAAAAAATAGAGCAATACAACTCAGTCATTGTGTTGAAAGAAGAAGAACCACTTGCAGCAATAATTGAACACATTGCTGACAAATAAAACGGAATAGATGCCATGGCTTTAGCATAGAAAGACTCTTTAAAAACACTTTTAATGGTTTCTTTTTTGTTGCCATAATTTTCAATATACTTATTAACTCCCTTGTCATTAAAACCCATTATTTGAATGGTTAACTTGTCTCTCCAGTTTCTAACTTTATCTTTGTATTGTGATATAGCTCCAACTCTTCCAGCAACAACACATTTGTACTTTTGAATATTTAGTGCTTCTGCTAATGCATAAATAATGGATTCTTTGCTTGGAGTAAATAGATGAAGGGGATTATACTTTATTAATTCATCTAAGTAAGCAAACTCATCCAACCCATCTATGACAAACAGAATGGAAAAATGCTCACAAACATTGCACTTTTGAAAAATATCTTTGTAGAAAACTTTTAACAGTTCATTTATGTTACTGATATCTTGATATTGATTTAACTTTCTGCATTCAAGATAAATAACAAGATCGAAATTTTTCCATAATGTACCACTAGCCCACTCAAGCAAGCACATCCTGAGTAAACAAGTTTTTCCAATTCCAGCAATACCAGATATCAAGAGTAAAGATAGTTCCTTTGAAAACACTTCTCTAAACTCTATTGGCTGATAGCTCATTTGTCTCTTAAAAAATAGCTCTCGTTCAGCAATAAATACAGTATCTTTTTCTACTTCATCTGCATCAACTACAAACAATTCAATGAACTTATTTAAAAGTTCAACTTTAGCTGACGTTTTTGATAAGTGCTCAATTTCATCCATTTTTCCATAAGTTTTAAGATAAAATTTTTTCAGTGCTACACACATTTCTGAAAGAACAAAAAAAGAATTTTACTTTACATTTCCAAATGACATTTTCATTTTAAAGCAAAAATAAAAAGATTCTTCAAAAAATTTTAGTTATGGTAATGTTGATAATCCATAGTTTACAAGGACTTCCTAATTTATTTGATAAAATATTTTATAAAATAGTATTAACAAAAGCAACAACAAAAATAATAAAATTAATAATAAAGATATTAAAAAAAATCATAATATTAATATTTTTTTTTAGTAATCAGATCTTTTTAGAAATTATTTGTATGCATAATTAACTAATGTGTTTATATTGTTTATATACAGATAACTGTTTCAGAATTAGTATTGTTAAAAGTGTAGTATTGTTAAAGCAATATAATCAATCCTCAATTTATATATTCTTTCAAAAACAGTCCTAGTTTTTTTTTTCTTCTTACTTTTTAAAAACACAACACTCGTACATTATTTGAGAGCTGTTAAAAGTTTTTGATCAAATAAAGTTTTGATCAAATAAAGAATTCTTAATAGACCGCCTTAATTCATCCATTTAAGTTGTCTCGATAATATCACAGATTATCTGTGCTATTATCGAGACATTTAGAGAATTATATGATTTTTTGCTTATTTTTACTTAAAAGTATTATGTGTTGTTTGATATATTGTAATAATATATTGGAAGCACAACTTTTCATAATATAACATTTTTATTAATCTTACTTATACTGTTTATGTAATTTCTATTTGTGCATGTTTTTAAACTATCTCTTAAGGTTTATCTAAAGGCTATATGTAAGAAGAGCTGTTTTTGTGCTTGCAAACAATTACCAGTAAAATTGTGAAAATAAAATGATAGACATTATAACAATTATGATAACAAAAATGATTTATAATAAAAATTTATGATAAAAATAAGCCTCTTTCCTCAAGCACCGCCAAGAAAAAACAGAAAAAACTCTGTTTTTTTGTTTTAAGCAAGAGTTTAAAACAAAACAAAAAGAAGAAAACAGAGTTAACTTTAATTCTGCCCTTTTTTCTTAAATACCATTAAGAACCATATGTAATATGGATGTATTAAGAACTATTGGTAAAATGTTGTTTCCTTGAAAATCCAAAACTGCATTTTTAAGGAAACAACATTTTAAAAAGTCTAAAAATCTTCCCTGTGAGAATCAAGAAGAAATATTTTAGTGAGAAGATTTGAAAGTAGAATTTAGTGCAATGGCTATGTTATTATCATGAGTAATTTTATAGCAAATATTTTGAGAGAAAAATAACAGTTGCAGTGTTATTAGTGTAATTAGCTAATTGTTTATTTTAAACTTTATTTAGTTATTAGACTGAAATAAACGACAGCTCTTATAGTAATTTTTAGCAAATATAAAAACTTATATAAACTTTTTTTTTTTCTAAACCAATTAATAGATTTTAAATTTGGTAAATCTGTTACAAGAAAAACAGTTATTTCAGCAAGAAATTATGACGCTCTTTAATGATTGAAATGGCTAGCACCAGTTCAAACAACAAAGCTAACAAAGATAATGATTTAGACAGATCTAGACTGGCTAATGTATTAAACAAAAAAAAAAAAAAAATCAGACTCTTACTATCATAAGTTGCAATTATCACTAACACTAGACTCTTACTATCATAAGGTGAAATTATCACTAATACTAGAGAAATGGACCTGTAAAAAGAGCACTTGTTAACATTGAAAAGTTAACTCTTGCTATGCATCTTAGGTATTCCCAGCGATCCTGAACAATCGAAACAATCACAAAAAATAAAACAAAAAAAAACCAAAAAAAAAACAATTAATCATTTGATCTGTATTAAGCAAATTAGTCTTTTTAACAGTTGAAATGGCCAGCACCATTTCAAACAACAAGGGCAACAAAGATAACAATTTAGACAGATCTAGACTGGCTAATGAATGAAATCAAAAAAAGTTTCAGTAACAGACTCTTACTATCATAAGGTGGAATTAACAATAACACTAGAGCCATGGATACATAAAAAGTAAGCAGGTTTCTTTGAAGTGTCTAAGCACCTTGTTACAACTGCTTGAAAATTTAAAGAAGAGCAAGGCATTCTATCATTACCAGCAAAAAAAGCTTGGAAGCCCTATTTCACCACAAAGAGCCAGGTTAGTAATTGACTTTAATTAAAAAATGAGTTTTCATGAATGATGCCAGGGAAAAGTCTTTGTAAGAATTAAAAAGAATCAACATGTTCAAAAACATATTGCATTTAGAAATGCAATCTGAAAACTTAATGGAACATCGCAACTAATCCTTTAGACAATCAAAATTTGTGTGCATCCACCGCTAAAATACTAAAATACTAATTCATGCAATTAGGTGAAGTAAAAAAATTAAAGAATTTATAGCTTTTATTATATAATGACTTTAATTGTTTGTTTTCTTAAGAACTAAAAGGTTAATTAACTCAAAAGTTTATAGATTGTGAGATGTAGAGGAGTTTGTGGTTGCATTCAAGCAATAGCCATTTTGTTGTATGGCCATTGTTTTAATGCAACGGCTATAAAACAAAATGGTCATTACTTGAATACAACTGTAAAAAAAAATTAAATAGAAAGAATGCTTATTTTCTGAAAACTATCAATGTTGTTCCAGATGACGTTTAAATGTACCATTGGAGCAGAAGTCAAAACTCACTTTACCTTTTTGTGCTTTACCTTATAGACAAAACATTCCTCAAAAAAACTCAAGAAGATATAAGTAGATGTGTAATCAGAGTTTTCTTTAATTCAATATTGTCCTATTTTTTATACCATGTGCTATAGCATTTTAATATTTAAACAGTTATTTTGATATTTAAACAGTTCCTATGCATAGATAATTGGTTGGCATAGCTGTATGTTAGGAAATTTATTCTGTGCTATTGATATTTTATATAGAACATGCCCATCTCTACCACACTATTTGGCATCAGCACTTAATTTTGACTGGTTACAGCTGCAATCTTACAACTACAATAATAATTCAAGTCGATGTAACCCCAATCAACAAGGTAGCATCCCAGCAGGCACAAGAACATTCAATGTATGAACATTGTACGTCCAAACGTCGTTCGTCCGTTCTCGGACAAGAAATGAACCTTCAAATTTTTTTAAATAATAGTACCAAAATAGCAACTAAACTTCAAATATATATATAGTGAATATTAGTAAAAAAAACAAAATTTAGCACAGTCAACTTTTATCTATTTTCACATGAAAATTGAAAGCGTACATCTTATTTAAGTAACGTGGTGTTTTTTTAAGATTCCGCATAACTCACATTTGAAGTTCAGTTTTTGTTTAAATGGCATCCAATGTAAAAAAATGGAAAGGTATCAATAGAAAAGTAAATGCACTTTTAGACTCACCAAATGAGGATGAGACAATTGTTGAACAGCATGTTATTGATTTTTCTCCCCTTACAGAAAAATCAACATCGCTTGGTCCTACAATTGTTTCATCTTCATTTGATGACTTATGCTCAGAAAAAAGTGACAATGAATTATTGGAGAGTATAAGTATGTCAGACAATACCTTTTTTTGTGATAATGCTTACTTAACTGATGACTATTATCCGATCAGTAGTGAATCTGAAAGTAACAATACAGATTGTTACAGTAGTAATGATTCTAATGAGGGTGAAATGTTATCATTAAATAATAAGCTTGCTCAATGTGCAATTAGAAATCGTTGAACTCGTTCATCTGTTAATAAACTTTTATCTATCCTTCCTGAAAATGGTTCTTCTCTTCCTCTTATAAAAACACCAAGAAAAATACCAACAGAAAGAAAATGTGGTGAGGATTATGCATATTATGGAATATATAAAGGAATTAAAAGTGTTCTAAGTGAAAAAAATGTTGTTGATAATATTATCAAGTTGTCAGTAAATATTGATGGAATTCCCCTTTTTAAATCATCAAGTATGCAGATTTGGCCAATTTTTGCATGCTTTGATAATTCTGATATATTTATTATTGATATCTTTTATGCTGATCATAAACCAGGTAATATTAATAAATATTTGTTAAATTTTGTTAACGAATGGAATGAGTTAAGGCATACTGGCATTATGTTCTATGGAGACCAGCTAAGCTTAGAGATTAAATCTTTTGTTTGTGATGCACCTTCTAGAGCCTTTTTAAAGTGTATAGTCCCTCATTCCAGCTATTATTCCTGTGAAAGGTGCATTATTCATGAAGCACATAAAGGAAGAATGATATTAAATGAAGATGAACATTTTCAATTGAGAGATAAAACTACTTTTTAACAGTTTGGATATCACAATAATATCAACAATCAAATTCTCCTTTAATTGTAATTGGAATTGATTACATTTATTCTTTCACACTAGATTACATGCACCTTGTATGTTTAGGTGTAATGCATTGCATCTTAAATTATCTGAAAAAAGGACCAGGTGGGAAAATATCTGCTGCTCAAATTTCAGAAGTATCTCAAGTATTGGTTGGTAATAATGGATGTATACCGAGTGAGTTTGCTCGGCAACCTAGAAGTTTAAATGCGTTGGATAGATGGAAAGCGACAGAATTTAGACGATTTTTGCTATATACTGGTCCAGTTGCATTAAGAGGTATAGTATCAAAGAACTTGTATGAACATTTTTTGGTCATAAGTATTGCAACGATCATATTATTTGAGGATGATGACCACTTAGGTGTTCCATATTTAGATTATGCAAGTGATTTGCTAAAGTATTTTGTGAATAAAGCTGAACATATATATGGCAACACATTTACAGTCTATAATGCGCATAATCTTTTGCACTTAGTTGATGATTCTCATAATCATTCATGTTCTCTTAACAGAACATCATGTTTTCCTTTTGAAAACTTTCTTCAAGGAATGAAAAGAAACATACGCAATTCTTCCAACCCAGTGTCTCAAGTTGACATTCTGAATATCAACATTTTTTTGGAAAACTACCTAAAAAAACTTTAGAAACAAAAATTTCAGCCAACAGAAAAGATAGTTGTTTTTTGCTCCACAAATCTTCTATTGCTTTTGTAAAGGCTAAGAACAATAATGGTACCTTTTAATAAGATGTTATTGCTACTAAATATTTAGACAATGTCTTTGATACTCCAGCTCCATCAATTCAGTTTAACATATTGTTTCGCACCAAACATTTTAATAAAGTTGTTCAAAAAACATTAATTTGTGCAGAGTTTTAAAGGAAAAGTGTTTGTTTGAATGAAAAAAGAGGCTTATCAATATTTCCATTACTGCACTATAATGAAAGAATTTAATTTTTTTTTTCTTCTGAACTTAATATGTAGATCTATAAATTAGTTTACTTATATAAATAGTTGGGAAAAAAACTTCATTCAACTTCAAAACTTCAAAACAATCTTTATCTTTATGTCTAGAACTCTTTTACATTTGTTTTTAATATGATATAAAACCACTTTAGCTTCTATTATAGTAAAATAAGTATAACTTCGTGCAGAGCAGTATGGTTGGAAGAGTCAGTTAAAGAAGAGCTGACAACCCCTTCAGTGTGGATTGAAGGAACTCCAAATGAAACGCGTTTTGTAAAATGGCCTAAAGGTATTAATGTTTTAAAAGTATGTGAACAGCAGCTAATACCTCAGAGTGATTGGTTTTGCTTTCCGCTCTTAAGGAAAAGTGTCGTCATAGTAAGTATTTAGATATTGATACTTTCTCCATCCTATTTATATGTAAATGATCTATAAAATTTATATACATACACACATACATACATATATACATACATACATACATACATACATACATACATACATACATACATACATACATACATACATACATACATACATACATACATACATACATACATACATACATACATACATACATACATACATACATACATACATACATACATACATACATACATACATACATACATACATACATACATACATACATACATACATACATACATACATACATACATACATACATACATACATACATACATACATACATACATACATATACATGTATCAATAAAAAATTTAGATGATAGAGCAGTATGTGATGCTTTTGATTTCACAAGTGACGAATCTGAAGCACCTTTAAATAAGAAAGAAGTTGAAAATCAGAAAATGGCTAAAACCCGAAAGATAAATATAATACGTATGCTCTATTGTTTAATTGATTTATGTTGTTTGTACTATTTTTCTTTTCAAATTTGTAATATATATATATATATATATATATATATATATATATATATATATATATATATATATATATATATATATATATATATGTTGAAAATATTTTTATTTATTTAGCTACATGTCCTAAAAAGCCCACTTTTAACAGAGTTAGGTCTCGATCTCCTTTTAATGTATCTTCCCATACATTAAAAGGTGCAAGTTCTAGAACTGAAAGAGTTCATGATGCTGCTTTAAGAAAAGTAGAAAAAACTCCAATATTTTCTTTACAAAATCCTGAAGCTCTTTCTATTTTAAAACTTGTTTCAGGTTCTACTCAACCACCTATAAAATCTTTTGCTTAAAAAACTTCCGCCGAAGCAATTTTGATACCTTTAGCTTCAAAATCTAGTCCTATTTTAATATCACCTACTATATCTAAAATTCCAATCCTAAAGAAAGCGTCCCCACCAAAGTGTACAGTTTCTCCAAAAACTTCAATGTCTAGATTTCCTTTTCCTGAAGCTGTAAGTTTTCATTTTTATTTTATTTTTTTTAATTTTGATTTTAAAAAAAAAGCCAATAAACAAAAGACATTTTGTAAATATTTATATATAGCTAAAATTTATAATAAATTTATTATAAAATTTTCGACTAATTTAGTTTAAGTTTCAATTTTCATAGGGAGTAAAGCAAAAAATGCAATCTAAAGCAAAGTTAAAGTCTTCAGATGACATCTTCCAGATCGTCAAGTTTAGGAAGCATGAAAAGACGATGTAAGCTTAATGCCATACGATAAAAGTGAAGAACTAGGTTTTTTGAAGATTTGAATGAAAAATGTTGATATCAGTAAATTTTTTAAAGGCAAAAAAAATAATTTTATATAGCTAATAATTTAAACAAGGTATTAACAGCTAAGAATTTAAAGAACAATATTTAACAAATTTACATTGAACCAATTAATCGATTTGTGAATCCTCAAAATTTACAATCCTGAAAGTGTGATGAGCTTGATAACTACCCTAAATTTTGTATCATCTATTTTGAAAAGACTTTGTTCAGCTGAATTTGTGGTGTTTTTTTTTATTTGAATGCTTTTAGGTTTTTTTTTCAGGTATTGTATTATGAATATTTCTAATTTGTTTCAAGACATGATTTGATTTCATCAGGAAGTGACTATAAGGTATTATGGCACCACTATGGAGTAGCAAGTGGTGATTTTCGTTATTATTTTAGTAGAGTAAGTGATTTGGTTTTAAAATTTGAAATACTAAAAAAAAAAAAAAATCGAAAAAAAAGAAAAAATCAATTGATGAACAGTTGCTTTTCAGATTGACTATCCTTTACTTACTCTGTGCTTTTTCTTTGGTTTTCTTTGGAGTTTTTCTTTTTTTAGCGTGATTTTTGTCTGTCCTTACCGAAGTTATTTTTGCTTGATCTTTTAACACAACATTTTTCTAAACAAGAAACAACTTCATAACTCTTTACTTTTTCAAAACCAGTTGCTGGTTTTTTTAGTTTTGAAATAAAAATTACAATTAACATAAAAAGAATACAATCTTTATTTTCTACTTTACCAGATACCAGAACATGACGCAAAAAAAATTTTGAAAAAAAAAGAAATTTAAAACTTTTAATTGTATGTACTCATTTCAGTTTTGTATAAAAAATTGGGAGTGCAGGTGAGGGGGTTCTTTAATGACTATTGTAGAAAACCAAATTTTTTTAGCTACACTGATAATAAAAATGAGTTTTTTAAATTTGCTAAAACTCCATATTTGTAAACCATTCTACCATTATGATTAGAGATGTGCCGGGTACCCGGTTCGGTCATTTGTTGCAGTACCCGGCACCGAGTATCTTCTTTTTTATCTTAAATTGATTTTTCTTTTAGTTTCTACCAATATACTTCAACCAATAAACTTCTTGATTTAATTCTAAGAGCGTTATGTAGTAGATAACCACAAAGTTATATTAACTTAAACCAATCTCACTTAAAATATTTTTTAATATATTTCTGCAAAAAAATTTATACGGATACAAAAACTGTAACGCTAAATAAAATAATTTGAGAATACGAATAAAATGAATGGGGGTAAAAAAATATTTAATAGTTTCTTTTAATTCTGTTAGAACACAAGATAATTTTTCTTCTTTCAAATGCTGATAGCGCTTTTCATTTGTAGCGCATTTCGAGCGTATTATTAAAAAAATTATCGTTTTATATAAAATAATCGAAAACGTATGATATCAAACGTACTTTAATTATCATTATATAAAATTTCTTTATTTGAAAGAAAAATTATGAATAAAAATAGTATAGTGTGGAAGTTTTTTGATATAAGCACGACTCCTCATGTGAGCAAGTGCAAACTATGTGATAGTTTAGTTACGAGAGGAGGAAAATCTTTAAAGTATTATGGAACTACACCAATGGTAAAACATTTGCGTTTAAAGCACTCCAAAGAGTTTGAACTTGTGGGAAAAAAAAAGGTTTAATCATTTCCGTCTATTTCTGAAACCTCAGTTGCTTCTACCACCAATACAGTACAAAGTAACATTAATCATGCTTTAAATAAAAAAAAAACTATGGAATATTGATGAACACAGATCTATTCGAATCCATAAAATAATAGGCAAACTTATCACATTGGATAATCAGCCATTTTCTATTGTTGAAGATACGGGATTTAATGAACTGATTAAAGATGCTTACCCCAATTACAAATTACCATGTAGAACATATTTCACCCAAAACGTAATCCATAGCATGTATGATGAACTGTTAGAAGATATAAAAACTAAAAATTTCCGCGGCAAACTATTTGTCTCTGACGATAGATATTTGGACAGCGGATACTGCGAAAATCTCATTCTTAAGCATTACTGGACATCGGATAGATTTAATTAAATTTTCCCAAGAAACTGCTGTTCTTCGAGTAATTCATTTTCCGGAAAATCACACAGGTGTTTATATAAAAGAGTATTTACAAAAAGATTTAGAATCTTTTGAAATCCCGTTAAGCGAAATTCATCTTATTGTTACCGATAATGCAAACAATATGAAGGCTGCAGTAAAAAACAGTGGAATGACATCAATTCCATGCTATGTATTCATGACTCTCTATTTAGCCAAAAAACCATCAAGGAAATTTTAACTTTATGCAGAGGAATAACGACCCATTTTAATCATTCACCAATAGCATGTGCAAAATTAAAATTAATTCAGCAGCAGTTAAGTACCTTACAAAATGAAACAATGTGTTCCAACTCGCTGGAACAGTTCATTTGAAATGCTACAAAGAACGTTTGAACAAAAAGCTCCTTTGGCCACTTATGCAGCAGAGTTTGATGAAATTAAACTTCCTACCAAATAATCAATGGGGAATAGTCGAAAAACTTGTTTACATTCTTGCTCCATTTGAAAACTTAACAATAAAATGTGCTAGGAGGGACGAAACTTGCCCAATAATTATACCATCTGTTCTTGCATCAAAAGTTATATTACAAAAAGTTTCATCAAGTGATAAATACGTTGGGATTATGACGATAATTGATGAACTAATAAAATCTGTTACTAAAAGACTTGATAAATTTTTGTTTAATAAAATGTTATGAGTATCAACATTTTTGGATCCACGATATAAATTACTTTATCAACATGCAGATGAAAAAGTTATTATAGAGTGGGTTGAAGAAGCATGGAAAAAAATGCAAGGAGAGCAAGATGCTGTTGACTCCGACAATGTTCCAATAGTAAAAGCTCCAGCCTCTACTGGATTCATTAGCATTGATGATTGTTTTAAAGATTTAGCTTTTATGAGAACTGGAAGAAAGCAGAGTGAAAAACGTTCCGAGGCAGAAAGAGAACTAATAGATATTGAAGTTGCTGACATAATTAAGAAGCAAACAATATTAAGGTCTGCAATTACTCAAGAAATAGACAACTATTTATCTCTGCCTCTTTTAGAAAATACAGGTTGTCCGTTTTTGTGGTGGAGTAAATGTGGAATGCAATTTGAAAAACTAAAAAAGATGGCATTAAAATATCTTACAGCACCTCCGTCATCAATAGAAGGTGAAAGGTTATTTAGTGCTGGTGGGGACATATACGAAGCAACAAGGAGCAGACTAAAAGCAGATAACGGAGAATACCTAATGTTTGTTCATTAGAATCTAAAGTTAATAAAACAATTAAAATAAGATACAAATAGTTGTTAAAATAAGATACAAATAAGTGTTGTTAAAATAAGATACAAATAGTTGTTAAAATAAGATACAAATAAGTGTTGTTAAAATAAGATACAAATAGTTGTTAAAATAAGATACAAATAAGTGTTGTTAAAATAAGATACAAATAGTTGTTAAAATAAGATACAAATAAGTGTTGTTAAAATAAGATACAAATAGTTGTTAAAATAAGATACAAATAAGTGTTGTTAAAATAAGATACAAATAGTTGTTAAAATAAGATACAAATAAGTGTTGTTAAAATAAGATACAAATAGTTGTTAAAATAAGATACAAATAAGTGTTGTTAAAATAAGATACAAGTAAGTGTACAGCAAATAAGTGTTGTTTAAGATCTTTTTATTTGTTTAAATTTGTATTATTTAAATCACACTGCAATCGAGAAAGTCTACCTTTTTTTGCAATTCTTTGTCTCTCTTAATCTTTTACTTTCCCTAATAAATCTTTCAGTAGCGGAACTTCAAATTTTGCCCCCTTCCACACAAAATATTATTTAGGCCCGAACCACCAGGAGAGAAAAATAATTTTAAACTAAGTATAGTTATAAAAAAACTGTTGCACAAGTTTTAAAAAAATTTAGGCCCCTACAACTCAGGCCCCTTACCCTGCATTGCGAAGTTTTGCTAAATGGTAGTTCCGCCACATAACTTTTCGTTAGTTAGCGTAAAAAGCGTATTTTGTGTGAATAGTTCATCGCTAGAGATTTCACAAGTTTATATTCCAACTTTTAAAAAAATGGACTCGGTGCCAGGTACCCGAAATCGGACCCGGTTTTTCAGCCGGGTACCCGGAATCGGAGACTTGGCATAATTTGGTTCCGGCACATCACTAATTATGATAAATGCAATAACTCCCCTTGTGACCCATTATGTATAAAAAAGTAACAATAAGCATCAAGCATAATATATATTTTAAAGCATGAAATAAAAAAATCTATAAAAAATTTTATTATTAACATGTAAAAAATACCTTATCATTAGCAGCTGAGTAGTAATTAAGTTCAGCATGACTTAGTGATCCTATATAAGAAGATGATGTCTTTATAGTAATTATTATTCTTTTTTAAGCACTGTATTATTAGTATCACAATAATAGTTGTGATACTAATAATACAGTGCTTAAAAAAGACTGATAATTACTATAAAGATAAACCTTAATAAAAAGTGACTAATAAAGACTAATGTTTAACTATATATAGTATACCTGCTATTTATAGATGAACCAATGCACAGTTGAGTATTTATACGAAAAAGCTGATCAAAAGTCAATTTTCAAAATTTTGTCAAAATCTGTTTTTATTGATGCATTGTTAAAGATTAATAAAGGTCATCTCTAAATGGTCATTTCGGTTACCCATTCCCCCACCCCCCCCACCCTCCCACCTCATTGAGGCAGCTTTAAAAATCGAGTAATTGTGGTGATGAATTCAATTGTTTTTCAACGTTCCTGTTGACGATCATTATTACAAATCGTTTTTTGAGTTTGTGGTTAGTGACAAATTTTAAAAATCATAATGGATATTGAAAAAGAAGGTAAGCTCATACTTTTGGTATATTTATTTTCTCTATTTTATGTTACTGTCACATTTCTCATCAATTATATTTGATGTAAAAAGTTTAGCGTTTTTTTTTCATATACACGATATTAAAAAGTGTTTTTGAATATCAATTAAGCCTTGTTAAGCTACGAGCTTGTGCTTCACGTAAAGCTTAGATATTCTTTTTACCATTTTAAAAAAAAAAAGTTGCGCATGCACGCGCCCTAAGATTTTTTTAATTTTTTTAGTCAATGAGGCAAAAACATTTTTTTTGTGATTAAAACTTTTACTTTATTTAAAATATATTTTTTTGTAGAATCGCAAGCTATCACAATAGAGATGACTAAACGATCATTTTATGAAGTCTTGGAGCAAAGTTCCGAGAAAAATGTTGACGACAAATTCGTGTTTTTATTAGAACACCTTAAAAACATAACTAAATGCCCTGCAAATGAAGAAAGTGCACTAAAAACCATTTATTCACCTTTTAAGTTCCAATTTAAAAAAAAAAGGTGAAGGCGCTAGCCATAAGAGAGAGCGTTTTTTAAAAAATAACGAACAATGGCTCAATACCACCATAGCTCTACCAACTTGGACGGTAGCAAAGCCCGGCTGACCGTCAAAAGAATTTTGTGAATCGAGTTCACCAACGAGAAGGCGAAAAACAAGGGTTTTAAGGGAACATATACCTTGTGAGCAGTTGATGTATGCTGCTCAAATGAGTCAACGTGCTGCAGGGAACATTTACGCATCTAACGTTACAAAGGAAATTTTATTTACACCACCAAAAGCCAAACAATAAAGAAAAAGTGACACATCTACTGAAGATATCATTAAAAAGCACACACCATCAGAAGCGTTGTCAATTTTTGTGAAAGCTGATATGACTAAAAAACAATATGAAATTATTTATGCAGCCAACAAGAATATTTATCCATATTATTCACTTATAAAAAAAGCCAAAGTGAAATGTTATCCACCAGAAGAATTGATACAGAATAGTTACAGAATCTTGTTCAGAAATTAAGTTACAAGATTATGTTGTTATTTGAATGAAGTTATTGAAATTTTAAATGAAAAAGAAAGAAATAACTTAGAATTGATTTCAAAATGGGGTTGTGATGGCTCGCAACAACAAATGTTTAAACAAAAATTTCAAAACAGCGACGGTAGCGACGCTAACATATTTCAAAGTTCTTTTGTACCACTACGGCTCATATGCCATATTGGTAACCAAAAGATGGTGCTTTGACAAAACTCAGCACCATCATCTACAAGATATTGCCGACCAATAAGAATACGTTTTATTCGGGAGAGCAAAGACGTAACGAATGATGAAATCGAATGCGTAGAGAACCAAATAAAAGGCTTGAGAAAAAGTGTAATAATAAATCCTTTTGTTGGTAATTTGCAAATAAAGCATGTATTTCTTTTTACTATGATTGATGGAAAAGTTTGTAATGCTGCAACAAATACGACATCAACAGTGAGATGCTATATATGTGGGCAAACTTCAAAAGATTTTAATGACTTGAGTAAAAAAACGACAGAAAGCCGTGAAACAATAAAATTTGGGCTATCAATACTGCACGCAAGAATCAGATTTTTTGAATCCTTGCGGCATATATCGTATAAAATACCAATGAAAAAATGGCAAGCAAGAATAGAAGAAGATAAAAAAGTAGTTGCGGAAACAAAACAAAAAATTCAATAAGTCTTTATAGATGAATTAGGGCTGTTAGTTGATATTCCTAGGGCTGGATTTGGGAACAGTAATGATGGGAATACATCAAGACGATTTTTCGCCGATTCCCTAACCGCCTCCCGCATCACAAGGGTTGATAAAACTCTTATAAAAAAATGCAATGTCGTTTTAGAAGCGATTTCGAATGGGCATCAAATTAATGTAAAAAAATTTGAAAATTTTAAATGAGACGGCCAAACTTTATGTTGATTTATATGGATGGCATCCAATGACGCCAACTATGCATAAAGTTTTAAGACATGGCAACACAATAATTGAACAGGCTATACTGCCTATTGGCCAGCTATCAGAAGAAGCAGCCGAAGCTTGAAACAAACATTTCCGTCTTTATCGGCAGAATTATGTGAGGAAGTCTTCGCGAGAAAAATGTAATAGATAGGGGAACCTGTTGTACCTTTGACCACGTTGTACCTTTAGTCACTCTGTCCTTTTGTCCGACTTTTAACACTTTGCAAAAACGTGAAGTGCCATTTGAAATGTTAGTCCATGACGACTCTTTTTACCTTAAAATATCATGGTTGGGGAAGATTGTGTTGATCCACAAGAAATTATAAGTTTGAGCTCTTAAAAAGTAAATATTTATGTTTATCTTATTTGATAACAAAACTGTCATAAATAGTTGTTTGGTTAATGTATGATATTATTAACATTAACCAACATGTTACTTTTATTATGGAGAAGTTTAGATGATTATTTCTAACCCTAAAAGGGGTTTGAGATAATAATTGTTGAAGAAACCCATCTCGTGTACCTTTGACCAGCGTAGGACGTTGTACTTTTGACTGGTTCGTACTGCGCTTTAATTTTTTGCGAACTTTAAGAGGACACTTTTATGAAAATTTTCATCAAATTTATCAGACAGCTGTACGGTATTGCTTTTGCATTTAAAAATCAGGGAAAAGCGTATTATTACTCTCTTCCTGGTATTTTGAAAGTTTTAAATATAATAAAAGTGATACAATACTAACAAATTATTTTTTTATTTACAAACTATCTTTTATATATTTCTATATCTTATACATTGTGTTTTATTTAATTTATTGGTAAACAAGAGTAAATTTTACACTTGACACATAATCCATTATTGGAATACATATTTTTATGTACTTACAATGCTTGATAATCAGTTTTGATAATTAAGTTAGTTGGCAGCTGTAATAAATTGATAATTAAGTTGATTATAGAGTTGTACTTGATTTCTGTACAGCAATAAGGAAATAAGAGCAAATAAATATATCATTTCTGTTATATTGTTTTAATCTTAAAATGCCAAGGAGTAAGGTTGGTGTTTTCCGTAAGAAGATTTGCGAGAAGGATATGTTTGATGCAGTGAATTTTGTTCTTCAACAAAAAATGAGTTTAAGTAAAGCAGCAAGACATTGCAACATTAAAAAATCAACTTTGATATATCAGTTAAAACAGTTTAAAAAATCTGAAAGAACCCAGTATTTGTATTCACATAAAAAACCAAAAAAAGTATTCTCAACAAAAGAAGAATTAGTTTTGGTTAAATACTTGTCAGATGCTGCAAATATGCATTATGGACTTACATTAAAGCAAATCAGATTCTTTGCATGAGTATGCTTTAGCAAACCATAAAAAAGTTGAAACTTCATGGATAAAGAATAAATGTGCTGGTGAACAATGGCTACGAGATTTTCAGAAAAGACATAATGATAAGTTATTCCTACGTAAACCGCAGCCAACAAGTCTTGGTAGATCTTCTGCATTCAATAAAGAAACTGTAAGAGTTGTGTTTAAAAATTATAAAAATGTTTTAGAGCGTTATCATTTTGAGCCGTCAAACATTTGGAATTGTGATGAAACAGGAATTACCACAGTTCATGTACCACCAAAAATCCTAGCCCCAAGGGGCAAAAAGCAAATAGGGAGTATGACTAGTGCAGAACGAGGCAATAATGTGACAATGATTGCAGCCATTAATGCTACTAGAAGTAGCATTCCACCATTATTCGTATTTCCGCGTACAAAATTTAAGGACTACATGTTGAATGGTGCTCCTCCTGGAAGTGTAGGAGCAGCTAATAAGTCTGGATGGTCAAATGAAGTCATTTTTCTGCAATTTCTTGAGCATTTTATTAGTAATGTACGACCTTCAGTAGAAAAACCAGTTCTTTTATTAATGGATAACCATGAAAGTCATGTTAACATTTCTATTATTGAATTAGCTAAAAGATCAGGCATAATTTTATGACATTTCATCCTCACACAACCCACAAAATGCAACCCCTTGATCGTGGTGTTTTTTATCCATTTAAAACGTTTTATAATAATGCCATGAATAATTGGATGATATCACCAGGAAATGCTGGTAAACCAATTACAATTTATGATATATTTTACTTTGTTGGTCAAGCTTATCCTCGTGCTTTTGTACCGAATAATATTGTTAACAGTTTTAAATGTACTGGGTTTTTTCCCTTTAATGAAAATATTTTCACTGAAATTGACTTGTTAGCTGCAACTGTTACTGATAGGCCAATAGTGGATACTGAAATTTGCGTTTCTAATGATAGCAATGAGGTTGAAACCACTCCTGGCAATTTACCATCAACATTAGAAATTGTTTCACCTGAAATAATACGACCTCAGCCAAAAGCCAAAATAAGAAAGGCAGCTATTACAAAAAAGCGTAAGGGAAAATCACGCATTTTAACTGATACACCTGAAATGAAAGTTATTTTACATTCAAAATCTAATAAAGAACAATGTCAAAAACCTTTTTCAAGACAAATAAAATCCATGGCAAAACAGATTATTTTTAATCAACATTCTGACAAAAGTTTAAATAAGGAAAGTTTTGATGAAACTGATTTTGGAATAAATATACTTGACAATAAATCAGAAAATAGTGAAATTGTTTCAGGAAGTTTCTTACTTGTCAAGTTAAGTGGAAAGAAATACTCTAGACATTATGTGGCAGAAGTTATTGAAGTTGTTGGTTTAGTTTACAAAGTTAAGTATCTTAAGAAATCAGGAGACAATAAATTTATACGAGAAGATGACAATATTTATGATGTAGAACTTGAAGATATCATAATGAAAGTTCCACCACCAAGTGTTGCTCATGGATCATCTAGATGTCAGTATCTTATGTTTGATGTTGATCTGACATCTTTTACTGTACAGTAATGTTATTAAATATAATATATTTTAATTTCGTATTTTTCATTGTCTGAATTTAAAGATTTGCTCTAAAAAGCATTATGGTCAAATCTAAATGAATCTGACAACTAAAAATAGTTTTGGTTGGGTTTTAAGAGGTTTCTAAGTTAAAAACCTATTTAGGGGATATAAATCTACTTAGGGCCAGATTTTTTGTATGATCATATCATATCAATTACTTCCTAATGATATCGACATAATTACTTAAAATATAAAACTCCGCTAAGAAAAAGGGTTTTAAATCAGTAACCTTAGGTACAATGAGTTCATTTCTAATTGTACCTAGGCCACCAGCTAGTATAGCAAGTTATAGAAATATATTTTTGCTTTTAAATTATCTAAATGATAGTAGCAACTTAATTAAAAACATTTTGTACAATTCAATCACATTTGAAGTTTCCAATCTTAACCCTAACCGTCCCATGTAAATAGCATCCAACTGAAAAAAATGTGACTAAATCGAAATAGTACTGGTAATTGATGTCATTTTCTTTTATTTACTAAAAAAAAACAAATACAACAAAATCATAAGGATTATGACCGTAGATGTTACTTTAAAACACGGCCCTAAGTACAAGGACAATGAATCGCCCTTTGTACAAGACTAGACACAAAACAAGATCTATCAAAAAATCCAAACTAAGCGAGACTTATGTAATGCTGCAATTAGTAGTTATTGTTCAAAACAAAAT